>NC_069504.1:793414361-793519361 GCF_027579735.1 Bombina bombina
TTAACATATCTAAAGACATGTACTTACCAGATTGATATTTATATACACATAACTAGGAAGGTCTGTATAGATTCAGGACATAAATGTTAAAAGAACAGTAACAGCTGCTATAAGTAATGTTCCCTTATCAGATAATATGCAGAGCAAGTATGATATGGAATAATTACAAGTACTAAAGAAAGGTAAGAAAGAAAGACAAATACCAAAACCTTTCTATGTAATGTAAAAAAAAACAAAAAAACATTTCAATAAAAATGTCTTCTAAGCTAAAAATATAATAAGACCAACAACATAATTTTTAACTAAAATATGTAAATATGTAGTTGAATTTTTATTTTAAAGGACTAGTAAATACAGTAAATTTGCATAATAAACAAATACATGATAACAAGACAATGCAATAGCACTTACTCTGAAATTCTGAATTGCAAATGAATAGTAGATTTTTTTTCTAACAAATTTCAAAGTTATATATATTTCCACTCCCCCTGTATCATGTGACAGTCATCAGCCAATCACAAATGAATAAACGTATATTCTGTGAATTCTTGCACATGCTCAGTAGGAGCTTGTGACTCAAGAAGTATAACTATAAAAAGACTGTGCACATTTTGTTAATGGAAGTATATTGGAAAGTTATTTAAAATTGCATGCTCTATCTGAATCATTAAAGTTTAATTTGACCTGAGTGTCCCTTTAAAAGAACTTTTTTTTGCATAATATTTTTTTTCCCTTCAAATTATGGTGTTGATTACAATCTAACGTTTATTAATAACAATCAGCCATTTTCATTGTTTATTAGAAACTTGTTTTATATTATCATTTCTGTGGAAAAAGGCCCTATAGTTAACGTTTTTGTCCTGTTTTTCTGATGACAATACAAATTCTTGATGTTTAATGATGCGTTTGCAGTGCCAATTTTCACTTATTGATTTCAACAACAGCCAAAATAATTTGATAAATCCAGGACAACACTTTCGGACTTGGCACGGAGTTTTCAAATGTAACACTGATTTTGCGTATGGGCAAAATGCACTGAAATTACAACTCGCAATATTAGATGGGAACTTTACCAAACAGATACAAAAACTTCCTACTTGATTAAAGTTAAAAAAATCTATAATAAACACTTTTACACTAATAAAAATCAGCAAAATCGATAACCCAACAAAAACATCACCGCTTTACTTTTAATGCCCCTCTTTAAAACTCTTAGGGGCCTATTTATTATGGTGTGAGCGGACATGATCCGATATAGCGGATCATGTCCGCTGCATATCGATTAATGCCGACAGCATACGCTGTCAGCATTTATCATTGCACCAGCAGTTCTTGTGAACTGCTGGTGCAATGCTGCCCCCTGCAGATTCACGGCCAAACGGCCACTAGCAGGTGGTGTCAATCAACCCGATCGTATTCGGGTTGATTTCTGTCCGCTGCCTCAGAGCAGGCAGACAGGTTTTGAAGCAGCGGTCTTTAGACCGCTGCTTCATAACTTCTGTTTCCGGCGAGCCTGAAGGCCGTACGGAGCTTGATAAACTGACCCCTTAGGGTCAGATTACGAGTGGAGCGCTATTAATAGCGCACACGGGATATGGCAATTTCGTGTCCTTTTTGGTGCACGTTAAAGAACGTTGGTATTATGATTTAAAAGTAAATGTGATTGCGAGCGTGCAATCTTATTTAACGCTCGTCGGGATTGCGCAACTGAAAAGCTCTGGTTAACTGGCATGCGAGTAAAAAAGTGTCACAAAACACATCAAAAATGCATGTAACAATATAGTTACAATCATATTAACACTGATAAAAAATAATTGTAAAACAAATTGCATGAAAAAGTTATAAGGGCTCAAAAATATGAGATGTAAAAAAAACTAGCAAAAAGTGCTTTTACATATGGATCCATAGGAACACATGTATAATAATTTTATTTCATAAAAAATATATGTAAATAGATATATACATATGTATTTATACTTATATGTGTATATATTTATTGAAATTGTCCTGTCTAAAGTGCACAATCACATTCGGGATAGGGCACAACTGTGGGTGTTTGTTTTTAAAAAAATTCTGTTCCATTAAAGTGTAGAGGAGAGTGGGATCTTGCAATCGCAACTTCTCAAGCACAGGGGTTAACGCACGTCGAGTAGCGCACACGCAAAAACATTACTTTCAACCTCTAAAATGAGTACTCTACCCGACGCACAAAGTTAAATTACTTCTACTGCAGATAGCGCGCTAGCGTGAGAGCAAATTTGTGTTCCGTTTGTAATCTGGATCTTAGAAAGACATACACACATATCTCTATGGCTTTGGACCACACCAGGCTAATTCCACAATGTCCCCTATTAGCATTATTACATACTATTAAAGGGATATAAAACCCAAAATGTTTCTTTCATGATTTAGAAAGAGTGTACTATTTTAAACAACTTTCTAATTTACTTCTATGATCTAATTTGTTTCATTCTCTTGATATACTTTGCTGAAAAGCATATCCAGATAGGCTCAGTAGCTGCTGATTTGTTGCTGCACATAGATGCCTCAAGTGATTGGCTCACACATGTGCATTGCTATTTCTTCAACAAAGGATATATAAAGAATGAAGCAAATTAGATACTAGAAATACATTGGAATGTTGTTTAAAATTGTATTCTCTACTTGAATTATGTTGTTAAGGGATCAATAAACATAAATCCTTCAACGTGTGATGTAACAGCTAAACACCTAAAATAGTCATTTTGTGCACATAGTGAGATTAACCGTGCACATAATTATTTCAGATTGTTTTGGGATGGAATTAGCTTCAGGGGTATTAAAGGGATATGAAATCCAATTTTTTTCTTTCAAAATTCAGATAGAGCATGCGATTTGAAACAACCGGCTAATTTACTTTTATTATCAATGTTTCTTTGTTCTCTTGGTATCTTTTGTTAAGTAGGGACGTAAGCTCAGGAGCCAGCCCATTTCTAGAGCACTATATGGCAGCATTTTCCCAAAAATATTATCCATTCACAAGAGCAGTAGATGGCAGCACTAATTCCTTCCATGTAGTGCTCTTCAACATAGAATATCATGGGAGCGAAGCAAATTTGATGATAGAAGTAATTTGGAAACTTTAAAAAATGGTATGTTCTGTCTCAATCATAAAATATTTTTTTTTGGGTTTCATATCTCTTTGCCAATAAGCATACAGTTTTAGTGACTATAAAGCAATAGGTGCAACCATGTTGTAACCTAGGTTTCCTTCTCTGCTGAGACCAATTAGGGAGAGGTTATAAATGGGCCACTAGACTGTGCAACCAATCACTGGGTGGAATATAGCATCGATAAATCTGAACTCTACTTTTAACAGGAAATGGAAAGCCTGCAATTGTAAGAATTAAATTACAGGAAAAGGGGGACAAATAAATAATGAAAGTATATTGCAAAACATTTTTTTACTTCTAATATAATAAAAAAAAGGGACAGAAAGATAAAAATGAAAATGTGCATAAGTGCATTTCAATTTGAAATAGAAGCATTTTTGCAATGTATTCCATTAGTTAACATGTTTCCAATAAAAGTTATTATTTTTTTTCAGCAGAATACGCACATATCCTGGCCCGATGATAGAAAACGCTGCGAGGCTGCAAAATATTCAACACTAGGAAGGTCTGTTTTGGTTCAGAACATAAATGTTAAAAGAAAAGTAGCAGCTGCTATAAGTAATGTTCCCTTATCAGATAATATGCAGAGCAAGTATGATATGGAATAATTACATGCAATGGGGAAAGAAAAAGAAGAAAGACAAATACCAAAACCTTTCTATGTAAAGGTTAAAAAACAAACAAACAGCTATTTCTATTAAAAATGTCTAAGCTTTATAAATAGATAGAACCAATAACTCATAGCCGATTTATTAACTGTCGGACAGACATGATCCGCTGTAGCGGATCATGTCCGCCCGACATCGCTAAATGCTGACAGCATACACTATCAGCATTTAAAGGGATACTGAACCCAATTTTTTTCTTTTGTGATTCAGATAGAGCATGCAATTTTAAGCAACTTTCTAATTTACTCCTATTATCAATTTTTCTTCATTCTCTTGCTATCTTTATTTGAAAAAGAAGGCATCTAAGCTAATGAGCCAGCCAATTTTTGGTTCAGACCTTGGACAGCACTTGCTTATTGGTGGGTGAATTTATTCACCAATCAGCAAGAACAACCCAGGTTGTTCACCAAAAATGGGCCGACATCTAAACGTACATTCTTGCTTTTCAAATAAAGATACCAAGAGAATGAAGAAAATTTCATGCTCTATCTGAAGCACGAAATAAAAAATTTGGGTTCAGGGTCCCTTTAACATTGCACAAGCATTTCTAGTGAAATGCTTGTGCAATGTCGCCCCCTGCATATTCGCTAGCAGGGGGTGTCAATCATTCCAATCGTATCTGATCGGGATGATTGCTGTCCGCCGCCTCAGAGGTGGCAGACGAGTTAAGGAGCAGTAGTCTTATGACGGCTGCTTCTTAACTTATGTTTCCAGCGATCTGGAAATTACGGGGGTAGATTGCAGCATCCGCTGCTTGTTAAATCTACCCCATAGAGTAGATCATTTTGTTTTCAAATGGACTTTTTTTTTGCGTTTCTTTTAAATTACGGTATTGATTACAATCTAATGTTTATATGTAATCACAGTCAGCCATGTTCACTGGTTATTGGCAACATGTTTTACATTAAAAATGATTAGACTTCTGGTTGGCGGAGCATCCAGGCGGCAGCAAGAAGAACAAGCTCCGACATCCATGCCGTTCTTTAAGTCAAACTTGCTGCCGCCATCTGTTTCCACGTATAACTCCTTGCTGGGTAACATACCACGGTGCTATCTAACATTTACCACAGCTGGAGATTGCTGCGTGAAGGGCCACACATTGCCCTTTCCACTGTGAGGCCACCCAAGGAATTTAATGGGCGCCATTTTGTCTCGAGTTGCTGCGCACCTCTCCCTTGGAGAGCTCAGCAACAGCGCCTCAGCATAACATTTATAGGGCACCGGAGAGAAAACAGAGGTACCTTAGGGACACATAGTCCTGAATCTGTTACTCTGGGGAATATTTAATAAGGGTAAAAGCAGAGAGGGTGCGGTGGAAAACTGGGGGAGGGTGATTGCAGAGATACAGACCCCTCGTATATACTCCCTGCTCACCCAAAATAGACTACACTAGTCCTGTAGTGGACAACAGTTTGTTTGACAAGCCCAAATAGCATTTAACATCTTCAGTACCTGAGAGACACAAGATTAGACCACCTCTGTCTGGGGGGAAAAAAGCAATACACCTACCCCTTATCTCATAATAAGAAACTGTTTGCCTCAGATCAGAGCATTATTATACATCCACTGACCCCACGGCCTGCTAAAGTCAGATTATAACTACAGTCCTACCCAAGCAGGATTGAATCTGCTAAGTATAAGTTGAAGACAGCAGACAACAGGGCAGTTACTTTACCTAAGCTGATCATTAACATCCCCTGCATGAGAGAGTTACAAGACCTGACCTGTTCCCGCAGTAAAGGGTACAGATCACACAGTTTTAACTTTACAGCCTGATATCTCCAGCTAACTGGGAAAGTGGGATAGTGGTAATTGATAACTTGTGTAGTGGTGATACAGAGGCCTATTTAACAACGGTTTTGCGGACCTGATCCGACAGTGCGGATCAGGTCCACAAGATCTCCCTGAATGCGGAGAGCAATACACTCTCCATATTCAGTATTGCACCAGCAGCTGACAAGAGCTGCTGGTGCAACGCCGCCCCCTGCAGACTCGCGGCCAATGGGCTGTCAGCAGGGAGTTGTCAATCAACCCGATCGTCCTTGATTGGGTTGAACTGTGGTGATTACTTCTTTAGACCGCTGCTTCATAACTGGTGTTTCTGGCGAGCCTGCAGGCTCGCCAAAAACACGGGCCCTCAAGCTCCATCAGGAGCTTGATAAATGGGCCCCACTGCCTTCACCTGTAATGCTTTCTTAAAACACAACTGAAAAAATTTAATACTCAGCTGACTGGATTGTTACCAACCTATACCTCTCACTAATGAAAGTGGACAAGTACAACTCTCCTCCAACAACCACCATGAGTTCCAAATCAAAACCCGCAGACAGACGCCACCGCAATACTATAGAAGTACAGGTGGAAATTTCCCCACACATTGAAGAACTTACTAAACAATCCGGAGATCAAAACCAGCTTATGCAAGACCTTAAGGACTTTTTTCTTCTTAAAATTGAGTCCCTCCAGGCGGGAATAGATACGCTGACCAGTGAGGTCCAGCAGTACTCAGCCTGTTTAACTAGCACTGAAGGAAGGATATCCGAAGTTAAAGACAGACAGACAGAAACAAATCACTCTGCACAACAACTATTTAGAAGTAATAAAATCTTACAAGACCAGGTCCACGACTTTGAAAATCTAAGCCGTCGCAATAACTTACTATGCATAGTGGATGTTCCAAAAGGAGTCAAGGGCAAAGATTTACCAGCTTTCACTGCATTGATCTTCCCCAAGTTGCTGGGCATACCACAAGATATTCTACCTATAGATGTGGAGAGGGCCCATAGAGTTGGACTAGAACGGACCCTGGATGACAACAAGTCTAGACCCAGACGAGTGATATTTAAATGTCTCAACTTTCAGGAAAAGCTGAGAATTCTTAGAGCCTATAGATCACAAAAGGCGGTCACATATGAAGGCAATCACCTCTTACTTTTTCAAGACTTTTCTTCGGAAGTCTCCAGATTGCGAACAGACTTTGCACCAATTTTACAGCCAGGCTGCCCTACTCAACCTGCAAAGATACGGCTTCAAACTACATCGATCCCCAAATACTTCCACTCCCCTCAAGCTTTGGAAACCTATCTTACTACTGAACGATCACAAGAAAATGGTTGAAATCAGCAGCTCTAAGAATCACGTAAATATATAATTCATTCATGGTTACTCTTGTTATTGTTGAACTATGTCTCTTTGGACTACATGCTTGTTTATTTTCAGCTCCATAATTAAAATAGGGCTGAGAATTCCTATGGGACCTTGTTCTGTCAAATATTTTTTGGAGGGGAAGTTGTCACTGGAATAATTTACCTAATGTCTCCATAATGTTATATATTTTTACACTGTTATGTCTATATTTTTTCTTGCTGTGTCGGTTATATGAGTTGTGTTCTGGGTTGATGGCTATGCGTGAGTTTGATAGATGTGTGTATGTGTTTTCTAATTGCCAGACCCTCTTTGCACACCAAGTTTTAGGCCTCAACACACAACATGAGGCGATTACCATTACCCCTGGGTATGATCATTTAGACCGGACCTATGTTATGAAAGTTTTATTATGTTTGTTTTTAGCATTATGCAGATTTTGTGTATTGGGCCCTGGAATGCTGATCTCTTATTTTCATAATATGTACACATTTCTGTTTACTACCTGCTGGATACAATCCGATCGGCAAGTTAGGGATGTGGGGAGGTGGGATGGGAGGATGGCAACTTTGCCGGAATCTGAGATTGTTTATGTACTAAAACATTTGATAAATGTGTATTTTGCTGCACATTGTGCTCAGCGTCTAGGAGATAATGTCTTGGGTTGTAAGAATATATCCGCACTTGCTTCTTGTTTTACAACCAATATAAAGGATTGCATAGGGTCTTTCACTAGCAGGTATAAAGAAACAGTCACACACATCTATTTTCGGTGCCCTTTTTTATTTTCAAGATTTGAATATATATGTCACTTAGGTTCATTTCCTGGAATGTGGGGGGGTATTAATTCCCCAATAAAAAGAAAATCCATCCTAACTCATCTCAAAAAATTAGGCTCAGACATTGCATTCCTACAGGAAACGCATCTAACAGATCCAGAACATGATAAATTAAAAGGAAACTGGATAGGACAAACTACATACCTCTCACATACACACTCTAGTAGGGGGCTGGCCATCCTCTTTAACAATTATCTCTCGATAGATATCACACATACCTGTAGGGATGCTGAGGGTAGATACCTCATACTTAAAACTAAAATCAATAACGATGAATATATTTTTTGCAATGTATATGCACCTAACAACAAGTATATGCCCTTATGGGATGCTTTGATCCAGGCCCTGTCTCCCTTTCTGGGTATCCCCCTTATCATAGGTGGGGATTTTAATTTATCGCCAAACCCAACATTTGATAGATCCTGGTTGCAATCCACACAGAGGACTGCTGTGAACGGTTCATATAAGGGGAGATTTGAGAACAAAGTGTTTACAAGACTGCAGACAGATCTAGCGGTATGTGATGTTTGGAGACGGAGACACCCGACCGTTAGGGATTATACATGCCTATCAAAGACGGCTGGTTCATTATCAAGGATAAACTTGTTCCTCATCTCAGAAAAATTAATCCCTCAAGTGAAATTTGAAAAAATACATGATATTTAAGAGATTTGGGGAGTATGGACATTTTAAGAAGACTAACACGTCAAAAGAGGCTCAAAGGGAGATTCCTACAGTTAGTGAGTAAAGTACACAGTGAGGGGCATTGGTTTTTAATATTTAGGTCTTAGAGTTTATTTCAATTTTTATGTAGATGGATACCTAGATAGGTGAGTGAATTGGGTACTGCAACAAATGGGAAAGAAGTGGCTGTTGAGGTATGTTGTGTGAGCCATAGTAGTTCCGATTTAGAATTTTTTATTTTGTAGCCGGAAAATTTGCCAAAAGACTATAATTGTTCCAAAATCACTGGTATATGTCTTTTGGGGGAATCCACAAACAGGAGCATATTGTCTGCATATAGTGCAAGCTTATGAATGCTGCCTCCTATGGCCACCCCCGGAAAAACCTGCCGCAGCCTGACAGCCAGTGGTTCCAGGGCCATATCAAAAACCAAGGGTGATAGGGGCAACCCTGTCTAGTGCCCCTCTCCAGGGTAAGATCCAGGGAAAAAAATCAGTTTACCAATATGCAAGCTATAGGGGTAGAATATATTTTATGGAGTACGTTTAAAAAGGGCCTTAAAAATTGTACTTAGTCAAAGGCCTTTTCTGCATCAAGGGACAGAAGAAAGGCTTCACTTTGAGGTGTAACTGATTCCGATCTCTCTCTCTCAATAGTGATCGATGACATAATACCCATCTTAAGTTAGTCACCGAAGTACGGTGAGATACAAAACCCGTTTGATCGGGGTGAAGTAGAGAAGGATGGATACCCTTCAATCGATCAGCCAAAATCTTTGTGAAAGTCTTGTAATCGGTATTGAGGAGAGAGATAGGGCGGTAAGATTCTGGCAAAGAGTGATCCTTGCCGGGTTTGGGGATTAGGGTTTATATAAGCTGAGGAGAAAGTAGTGGATGGTCTGTCCTCATCTTCCATAAAGCTATTATATATTTTAGTAAGTATAGGGGAAATCTGGTGCTGTAACATCAGATAGAATTCGGACGGGAGGACATCAGGTCCCGCCACTTTGCCTAGTGCTAGGGAATTAATGGTGCTCTTTATCTCCTCCATGGAGACCAGGGCATTTAAAACGGACAGCTGTTCAATTATTAACTATGGGAGTACAACTGAGTTCCAGAACCTGTCTGGTATGTCAGATAATGCTACTGGTTGTTACTAAACCTATTGAATTCACTTGCAGATTTTAGTAGGGTTGATGCTGCTTATTGTTTCAGGAAAGCCTCTAATTCTTCCTTAGTTAAAAGGAAAGAGTCATATGCAGCTCTACAGGGAGTGCAGAATTATTAGGCAAATGAGTATTTTGACCACATCATCCTCTTTATGCATGTTGTCTTACTCCAAGCTGTATAGGCTCGAAAGCCTACTACCAATTAAGCATATTAGGTGATGTGCATCTCTGTAATGAGAAGGGGTGTGGTCTAATGACATCAACACCCTATATCAGGTGTGCATAATTATTAGGCAACTTCCATTCCTTTGGCAAAATGGGTCAAAAGAAGGACTTGACAGGCTCAGAAAAGTCAAAAATAGTGAGATATCTTGCAGAGGGATGCAGCACTCTTAAAATTGCAAAGCTTCTGAAGCGTGATCATCGAACAATCAAGCGTTTCATTCAAAATAGTCAACAGGGTCGCAAGAAGCGTGTGGAAAAACCAAGGCGCAAAATAACTGCCCATGAACTGAGAAAAGTCAAGCGTGCAGCTGCCAAGATGCCATTTGCCACCAGTTTGGCCATATTTCAGAGCTGCAACATCACTGGAGTGCCCAAAAGCACAAGGTGTGCAATACTCAGAGACATGGCCAAGGTAAGAAAGGCTGAAAGACGACCACCACTGAACAAGACACACAAGCTGAAACGTCAAGACTGGGCCAAGAAATATCTCAAGACTGATTTTTCTAAGGTTTTATGGACTGATGAAATGAGAGTGAGTCTTGATGGGCCAGATGGATGGGCTGTGGCTGGATTGGTAAAGGGCAGAGAGCTCCAGTCCGACTCAGACGCCAGCAAGGTGGAGGTGGAGTACTGGTTTGGGCTGGTATCATCAAAGATGAGCTTGTGGGGCCTTTTCGGGTTGAGGATGGAGTCAAGCTCAACTCCCAGTCCTACTGCCAGTTTCTGGAAGACACCTTCTTCAAGCAGTGGTACAGGAAGAAGTCTGCATCCTTCAAGAAAAACATGATTTTCATGCAGGACAATGCTCCATCACACGCGTCCAAGTACTCCACAGCGTGGCTGGCAAGAAAGGGTATAAAAGAAGAAAATCTAATTACATGGCCTCCTTGTTCACCTGATCTGAACCCCATTGAGAAGCTGTGGTCCATCATCAAATGTGAGATTTACAAGGAGGGAAAACAGTACACCTCTCTGAACAGTGTCTGGGAGGCTGTGGTTGCTGCTGCACGCAATGTTGATGGTGAACAGATCAAAACACTGACAGAATCCATGGATGGCAGGCTTTTGAGTGTCCTTGCAAAGAAAGGTGGCTATATTGGTCACTGATTTGTTTTTGTTTTGTTTTTGAATGTCAGAAATGTATATTTGTGAATGTTGAGATGTTATATTGGTTTCACTGGTAAAAATAAATAATTGAAATGGGTATATATTTGTTTTTTGTTAAGTTGCCTAATAATTATGCACAGTAATAGTCACCTGCACACACAGATATCCCCCTAAAATAGCTATAACTAAAAACAAACTAAAAACTACTTCCAAAACTATTCAGCTTTGATATTAATGAGTTTTTTGGGTTCATTGAGAACATGGTTGTTGTTCAATAATAAAATTAATCCTCAAAAATACAACTTGCCTAATAATTCTGCACTCCCTGTAGTATGAGAGCTGCAATAATCTTGATATACCTGCTCTACCTTTTTCTGTAGGTCATTATATTTTTGGTAGTTTTTTTGTCTAAGATTTGCTACATAAGAAATTATTTGGCCTGAAAGGACCATTTTAGCTGTTTCACAAAATAGCTGAGGGTTATTAAGGTGTTGTCTATTGTCTGTATAAAAGTCATTCCAGCTATGTGTTAAATAGTTTTTAAAGGCTACAGAGTTGTATAGGTAAGTTGGGAATCTGAGTGTGTTTCAGTTTGATGTAGGTTTAAAATGGGATAATGTCAATTCTATGGGGGCATGATCTGAAAGTAGAATATTTTTTTTAATGTCGTGTGAGCCATAGTAGTTCCGATTTAGAATTTTTTATTTTGTAGTCTGAAAATTAGCCAAAAGACTCTAATTGTTCCAAAATCACTGGTATATGTCTTTTGGGGGAATCCACAAACAGGAGCATATTGTCTGCATATAGTGCAAGCTTATGAATGCTGCCTCAGATGGCCACCCCATACACACCCTAACCGATGTATTAAATGTCATTATGCCAATACCTCCCTGACTCATCTACTTCTATGACTGCCCGAAGGTTAAACTTTTCTGGAATTGCCTACAATACTGGACTAAAATCACATTAACTATAGAACTAACATTTCTTTCTATTCAAG
Organism: Bombina bombina; assembly: GCF_027579735.1. Classification (NCBI taxonomy): domain Eukaryota; kingdom Metazoa; phylum Chordata; class Amphibia; order Anura; family Bombinatoridae; genus Bombina; species Bombina bombina. The sequence continues at coordinate 793,426,349 of NC_069504.1, forward strand.
TGGATTAACATTCATTGTAAATTGCACCCCTTATTAACCCTTATAACTCTAATTGCCAGACAATGTATTCTAACTTTATGGTCTTCAAAATCCCCTCCTTCTTTGACCCATTTCAAAAGACTACTATACAGAAACCTCTTTATTTAACAACACAATGTAATACTAGATCCCAATCACAGACTACCGCAATTTAAATTGTTGTACCTGTGTTTCTTCCTTAATAAAACGAATCTAAAAAAATTATTTAAAAAAATTGCAATAAAACCTTATAATAGCTCAAAGATATGAGGTTTCAGGTGTTAGAACATCAGTGAACCTCCACCATGTTTGACTGTAGGGACTGTATTATTTTTCTGAAAACAGTAGAATGATGGGCTTTACCAAAAAGCTCTAATTTTGTTTTGTCTGTCCACAGCACATTCTCCCAAAGGGATTTTGGCTTCCTTAGGTAAGTTTTGGCAAACTCCAATCTGGCTTGTTTATGTTTCTGTGTCAGCAGTGGGGTCCTCCTGGGTCTCCTACCATAGTGTCCCTTTTCATTCTGATGGCGACATATAGTGTGAGCTGACACATTTGTACCCTGTGCCTGAAGGTCAGCCTGAATTTGTCTGGAAGTTGATTGAGGTTCTTTATCCACCATCCAAACACTCCTTTGTTGCAATCTTTGATAATTATTTCTCTTTTGTCCATGTCCAGGGACATTAGCTACAGTGCCATGGGCTGTAAACTTCTTGACAATGTTGCGCACAGTGGACACAGGAACATTAAGATCTCTGGAGATGGACTTGTAACCTTGAGATTTGTCCATGGTTTCCCACAATTTTTGTTCTCAAATCCTCAGACAATTCTTTGCTGCTCTTTATCTTCTCCATGCTTAGTGTGGCACACAGACTCATAACAGAAAGGTTGAGTCAATTGTTCTATAGTGTCAGCACCTGTTAATTGTTGATACAGGTGAGTTTAATTACAATTTACAGGAGCATAACACACTTGGAATGCAATTATTTCTTACAATTTTGAGAAGGTGCCAATAATTTTGTCCAGTCCATTTTTGGAGTTTTGAGTGGAATCTGTCAGATTTGGCTTTTTTCTCCACTTTTTGTGTCATACCAATACAAATAAAAGAAATAAACATGAAAATGCCTACACATTTGTCATTGCAACAATTTTCTGGGCGAAGTGGTGCATTATCTGACAGAAATGCAAGGGTGCAGTCATGTAGCTGAAAACCTTAAAAAAACATATTTATGCAATATTAATATTTAATATAAGTGTTTAACTGTGTATTTACTGTAAATATTTTACATTCCAATGATCTTCACGTACGGAAATATGTTCTAAGGATCATATATATATATATATATATATATATATATATATATATATATATATATATATATATATTACCAAAACATCATCAGATACATCCTATACAAACATGAAAACTGTAGGATACATAGTGATCATGATCCCCCACTCACCCACTGGTCCAACATGGCACTGGCACAATCAACATCGGCCCCAGCTACTGTGGAGCCCAGGTTCTGGAGCCTATCTATCTATCTGGCTATCTGTCTGTCTGTCTATATATCTGTCTATTGGGCTAAAGAGGGTTGACATTTTTCTTTAAAAACAAAAATACTGACCATAGAAATTATCATCCTATATTATAAAAGGCCAGGTATGTTTGTCCAATGCAGTCATGCGCAGTAGAGACTGCAGGGCGAGACAAACATACCTGGCCGTAAGGAAGGATCAGCAGTGACCGCCGAGAGGGTGGGTGCATGCGTGACGGGTGCGGGCGTGACGGGGCGGACCGGGTGTGGTGGGGGTGTGGGCGGGACCGGGTAGGACCGCTGCACTGCAGAAAATGGCCAGTGTACACTTTAGGACTAGTAATTTGCATAAATAACTACTCAAAAAGTAAATTTGGTAGGACTGATTTTAAGTGATCAATGCTTTTATGTGTCTTTCCACTTCCATAGATGATATAATAAATATAATATTTTTGTTTTGAAATAGAGACATATTTTGCAAAAATTACACCCAAGATGATTATGTGCAGGACAAGGATGCACTAAAGGGACAGTAAAGGCTTTTAGTTTGCAATTTGAAATGCTTAATTATGCATAGTAAATCAACTTTGCAATGTACGCATGATTTATTTTAACTCCTACCTGTAATTTAACTCTGAAAATGAAAAGTTTTCCCGTACTGAGGAAGTGCACATATCACGTTTCACAAGCCTAACCCTGTCACATATCAGACCCTAATATCGGTCCCTAATTGGTCTCTACCAGGAACAAACAACAGCTCAGTAGCTTATTCTATGGAGAGTTACCACCCAGGAGCAGCCTCTTTTAGTCCCATTGTGCTTTTTGGCCTCAGTACAGATAATACACTTAAAAAAACAACAACCATTGTTAATAAAAAAAAAATGAAAAGGACATAATACACATATTCTAAAACACTTAAAAGTGATGCAGCATAACTGTAAAATATGCTGACCAGATAATATCACATGAACATGTGTAAAAAGGACACTTTTTTACCTCAAAATTTCTTCAGCTCACAAAAGTGTTATCATTCAGCTACTATTAGCTGCATTTTGAAATAAAGCAAAAATCAGCCAATCAGTTTCTTCATTGCTGAGTTAAAACTTTGCTTTACTGTGAGCTCATGAGATTTCTCTGAAATATTGTGAGATTTAATAAGTCTTCCTCATGTGCTGAGCTGTTTTCTAGTTTAGAGGCTGCTTATATTTAAGCCCTACTTTAGAACATTCTTCAGTGAGAAAACCAAATATTATATTCTGGGGGGTTTCAGCAGACCAAATTTTGAGGGAAATTATCTTCTTTTTTTTACATAGAGATGTTCAGATGATATTTTCTGGTCAGCTTTTTACAGCATCACTTTTAAGTGCATCAGAATTTGGGTATAATGTCCCTTTAAGACTTTGATGGCTGGCAATGAGTTTTACATGCAAGTAAAAGTGTGACAATAAAATACTCTGACATATTAGAGTTTTTTCTTTTTTTGCACTTTTGTATACCTTTAAAGTGATGGTAAACATAGTCATTGTGGAAGATGAGAACATTATGGGCTAGATTACAAGTGGAGCGGTATATTGCACTTTCACAATTACAAAAACTCCCCTAGAGTTAAGCTTTTTGAGCTAGTCAGGTTGTGCTCCTATATTTTGCACAAGTGGTAACCAGACTAGCACAAAAATATGAACATCAAATATTGCGTGCACATACAGTATCTCACATTTTGTAAATATTTTATTATATCTTTTCATGTGACAATACTGAAGAAATGACACTTTGCTACAATGTAGTGAGTGTACAGCCTGTATAACAGTGTAAATTTGCTATCACCTCAAAATAACTCAACACACAGCCATTAATGTCTAAACTGTTAGGCAACAAAACTGAGTACACCCCTAAGTGGAAATGTCCAAATTGGGCCCAAAGTGTCAGCCACCATTATTTTCCAGCACTACTTTTTTTTTTTCAATAATTTTTTATTGAGGTTAACAAAAAAAAATATCAAGCGTGATGAATTACAGAAATCATATACATATGCAGAAAAAACCCAGCAAACAAGTTGCTACAAAACAGCAAATCTGTTACATCACAAATATGCAGAAAATACTATAAATAAACCTCACATTTTCTATTTTAGTTACATAAAGAGGAAAACTTTGAACCTTACATTTTTAAAATAGAATTAAGAGATAATCATTACACAAAAATACAGTAGCCTTTAAAGAAAAAAAAACACACAAATTATTACAGAGATATGCTTATTACTAAAGGCTCTTAGGTTACGTGAGATCCTTCTCTCACTTGACCTTCCTTCTCACCTGTATAATAACATAACAAAGATCAAATAACAAGACAAAAAACAAACGAGGAGGGGAAAAAAAATTACACAAAACCTAAATATCTCTCTCTCAATCCCCACCCCACCCGCTACCCCACCCCCTCCCCGTCCCCCCAGAGCGCTACCGACTAGGACTCCCTCATAGTGCCCTGAATCCACGTATGTGGGAAAACATTAAGTAACGTTAGTTCCACAAAACTCACCGAAGAAAGAAAAGGAGAAAGTATCCTTTTTTGCAAGGAATATGGATAGGACAGAATAACTGGTGTCCATTTCCATAGAAACTTCTTGATCCTTCTCTCCGATACTTCATACAGATGAAATGATTCGAAAACAATTTGATCTTGCAAAGATCTAAAAACCATAGCTAATCCCGGTATCCGCCTAGCTTTCCAATTTTTGAGAATACAGTATCTAACAGTGAGAATAATAGTATTTAAGCTATTTATGGTGTTCACATTAAAGGCCTCTTGTGGAGGACATAAAAAGATGACATCTTCCGCAGATAAAGCAATTGATATTTTGTATAATTTATTAAACCAGAATATAATCTTTAACCATAATTGTCTTACCCTAGGGCATGTCCAAAACATATGAAGCAGGTCAGCCCTATCATGTGAACCGCGGGGGCATAAACTAACCAAAGTCGGGTAAAATCTAGAGATTTTCCACGGAGAAAGGTAAAAATTATTAATCAATTTCATGTGAGATTCATTCCAAGATATCGGGACTTTACACTTACGTAAAGAGTCAAAACTCTGAATAATCTTATCATGATTTACTGATGGGATTAACGGCAGCCAGGAGTTACAGATGTTATCCCTAAATACGAGACTCTGCTTGGTCAACATGATATCATACATCAATGATATTGAAGAGTTTCCTGCCACAAATTTTCGTATAAAAAGCTTAATATCCAACCAATCAGACAACGAAGAAGTGGGCCAGCTTTGAGATAGAACGAAATGGTGAATTTGAAAGTAAGCAAATAGATTAGATCTAGCTAGATCATATTTATTAAAATCGTATCCGCCATTAATAATTGGTCATTCTCATCAAATAACTGTTTGACGTAATGTAGTCCTTTATCGGACCAATCTTTAAAAACTTTTTGATAGAGGCCAGGCAAAAAATTTGGATTATTTACAATAGGAAGCCATTCGGAAAACGAATAATCTATATTTAACATTGCACAGAACTTTTGCCAGGCAAACACTATGTTTCTAACAGTAATAAGACATCTAACATTCTGAGGCAGCTTCTGGACATCAATATGTAATATTGCTTTTAACGCAAATAGGGCAATCAAATAATTTTCTAGCTCTTCTGATGAAACTAGATTAGTGCCAGCAAGCCAATCTATTGCCGTTTTAACCATGGCAGCTAAGTTATACAATTTAATGTTTGGAAGCGCCAATCCCGCCGATCCACAGTTTTGCATTAATCTAGCCAACGCAAATCGGGGCTTTTTATTGTTCCAGATAAATTTAGAAACTTGAGAATTAAAAAACTTTAAATCTTTATTCAATAAGAATAAAGGCAAATTCTGGAGCGGGTATAGCAAACGCGGAAAAATGATTGATTTTATCAAATTAACTCTAGCTGTGATAGACAGTGGAAAAGCGGCCCAAAGATGCAAATCAGATCCAATTTTTTGAAAAAGAGGCTCAAAATTGGCTTTATACCAGAATTTAGGATTTTTATGCAGAACCAAACCTAGATATTTAATAACATCAACCAATTTAAATGGAATATCGAGGCCTTCTAACTGAGAAGTATTTATACACATTAACTCGCTCTTTTCCAAGTTTATCTTGTAACCTGAAAAGGAGCTGAAAACTTTTAACACATGTAGAATCATAGGAGTAGACTGCTGGACATTGGTAAGAAAAATCAACACATCGTCTGCATAAAGCAACATTTTGAGACGTTTCCAGCACTACCTTAACCCTCTTGGGCATAGAGTTCACCAGAGCTTCACAGGTTGTCACTGGAGTCCTCTTCCACTCCTCCATTACAACATCACCTTCCATTTGAGGATGTCCCACAGATGCTTAATTGGGTTTTGGTCTAGAGATATGCTTGGCCAGTCCATCACCTTTACCCTCAGCTTCTTTAGCAAGACAGTGGTCATTAGACATGTGCACGGCTAAAAAAATCGGTTCGTTTTCGGTTCGGATCGATTCGGACTTTTCGAATTTCGGTTTCGATCGAATCGAATTCGGCAAAATTTGAATAAATTTGTTTCGGATTAATTCGGATTCGAATAAATTCGTTTCGGATTTATTCGGATTCGGCTGAATTCGGTTCTATTTGGTCCCGAAATTCGGTATGTTTTAGTACACTAACACCCATTTAGTACACTAAGTCACTAACACCCATAAACTACCTATGAACCACTAAACCGAGGCCCCCCCACATCGCAAACCCTATAATAACATTATTTAACTCCTAATCTGCTGACCGATAGCGCCGCAACCTACATTATCCCTATGAAACCCTAATCTGCTGTCCCTAACATCGCCGACCCCTACATTATAGTTATTAACCCTAATCTGCCCCCCCCACGTCGCCGCAATCTAACTACAAGTATTAACCCCTAATCTGCCGACTGGATATCGCCGCCGCCTACATTATAGCTATTAACCCCTAATCTGCTGTCCCTAACATCACCGACCCCTACATTATAGTTATTAACCCCTAATCTCCCCCCCCCAACGTCGCTGCAATCTAACTACAAGTATTAACCCCTAATCTGCCGACCGGATATCGCCGCCTACATTATAGCTATTAACCCCTAATCTGCTGTCCCTAACATCGCAGACCCCTACATTATAGTTATTAACCCATAATCTGCCCCCCCCCAATGTCGCCGCAATCTAACTACAAGTATTAACCCCCTAATCTGCCGACCGGATATCGCCGCCGCCTACATTATAGCTATTAACCCCTAATCTGCTGTCCCTAACATCGCCGACCCCTACATTATAGTTATTTACCCCTAATCTGCCGATCGGATATCGCCGCCGCCTACATTATAGCTATTAACCCCTAATCTGCTGTCCCTAACTTCGCCGACCCCTACATTATAGTTATTAACCCCTAATCTGCCCCCCCAACATCGCTGCAATCTAACTACAAGTATTAACCCCTAATCTGCCGACCGGATATCGCCGCCACCTACATTATAGCTATTAACCCCTAATCTGCTGTCCCTAACGTCGCCGACCCATACATTATAGTTATTAACCCCTAATCTGCCCCCCCCAACGTCGCCGCAATCTAACTACAAGTATTAACCCCTAATCTCCCGACCGGATATCGCCGCCACTATAATAAATGTATTAACCCCTAAACCGCCACACTCACGACTTGCAAACACTATAATACATTTTATTAACCCCTAATCTGCCCTCCCTAACATCGCCGCCACCTACCTACAATTATTAACCCCTAATCTCCCGCCCCCAACGTCGCCGCTACTATAATAAGGTTATTAACCCCTAAACCTAAGTCTAACCCTAACACCCCCTAACTTAAATATAATTTAAATAAAACGAAATAAATTTACTATAATTAAATAAATGAATCCTATTTAAAACTAAATACTTACCTGTAAAATAAACCCTAATATAGCTGCAATATAATTAATTGTTACATTGTAGCTATTTTAGGATTTATATTTATTTTACAGGCGAGTTTGTATTTATTTTAACTAGGTACAATAGTTATTAAATAGTTAATAACTATTTAATAACTACCTAGCTAAAATAAATACAAATTTACCTGTAAAATAAATCCTAACCTAAGTTACAATTACACCTAACACTACACTATCATTAAATTAGTTAAATAAATTAATCCTATTTAAAACGAAATACTTACCTGTAAAATAAACCCTAATATAGCTGCAATATAACTAATAGTTACATTGTAACTATTTTAGGATTTATATTTATTTTACAGGCAACTTTGTATTTATTTTAACTAGGTACAATAGCTATTAAATAGATATTTACTGTTTAATAGCTACCTAGTTAAAATAATTACAAAATTACCTGTAAAATAAATCCTAACCTAAGTTACAATTAAACCTAACACTACACTATCATTAAATAAATTAACTACAAGTACCTACAATTATCTACAATTAAATAAACTAAACTAAAGTACAAAAAACCCCCCCACTAAATTACAAAAACAAACAAACACTAAATTACAAAAAATAAAAAGAATTTTAAACTAATTACACCTAATCTAAGCCCCCTAATAAAATAACAAAGCCCCCCAAAATAAAAAAATGCCCTACCCTATACTAAATTTCAAAAGTTAACAGCTCTATTACCTTACCAGCCCTTAAAAGGGCCTTTTGCGGGGCATGCCCCAAAGAAAACAGCTCTTTTGCCTGTAAAAAAAAACATACCCCCCCCACATTACAACTCACCACCCACATACCCCTACTCTAACCCAAACCCCCCATTAAATAAACCTAACACTACCCCCCTGAAGATCTCCCTACCTTGAGTTGTGTTCACCCAGCCGGGCCGAAGTCTTCATCCGATGGGGCAGAAGAGGACATCCAGACCGGCAGAAGTCTTCATCCAAGCGGGGCAAGAAGAGGTCTTCCATCCATCAGAAAAGTACCAAAAAACAAACAAACACTAAATTACCAAAAATAATAAAATATTACAATAATTTTAAACTAATTACACCTAATCTAAGCCCCCTACTAGCTATTAATATAGCTACAATATAACTAATAGTTACATTGTAGCTATTTTAGGATTTATATTTATTTTACAGGCAACTTTGTATTTATTTTAACTAGGTACAATAGTTATTAAATAGTTAATAACTATGTAATAACTACCTGGCTAAAATAAAGACAAATTTACCTGTAAAATAAATCCTAACCTAAGTTACAATTACACCTCACACTACACTATCATTAAATTAGTTAAATAAATGAATCCTATTTAAAACTAAATACTTACCTGTAAAATAAACCCTAATATAGCTACAATATAACTAATAGTTACATTGTAGCTATTTTAGGATTTATATTTATTTTACAGGCAACTTTGTATTTATTTTAACTAGGTAAATAGCTATTAAATAGATATTTACTGTTTAATAGCTACCTAGTTAAAATAATTACAAAATTACCTGTAAAATAAATCCTAACCTAAGTTACAATTAAACCTAACACTACACTATCATTAAATAAATTAAATAAATTAACTACAAGTGCCTACAATTAAATACAATGAAATAAACTAAACTAAAGTACAAAAAAACAAACACTAAATTCCGATCAGCCAATAGAATGCAAGGACTTCTGATGGTTGGAATACCTCTTCTTGCCCCGCTTGGATGAAGACTTCTGCCGGTCTGGATGTCCTCTTCTGCCCCATCGGATGAAGACTTCGGCCCGGCTGGGTGAACATGACTCAAGGTAGGGAGATCTTCAGGGGGTAGTGTTAGGTTTATTTAAGGGGGGTTTGGTTAGAGTAGGGGTATGTGGGTGGTGGGTTGTAATGTGGGGGGGGTATTGTGTTTTTTTTTACAGGCAACAGAGCTGTTTTCTTTGGGGCATGCCCCCGCAAAAGGCCCTTTTAAGGGCTGGTAAGGTAATAGAGCTGTTAACTTTTGTAATTTAGTATAGGGTAGGGCATTTTTTTTTATTTTTGGGGGCTTTGTTATTTTATTAGGGTGCTTAGATTAGGTGTAATTAGTTTAAAATTCTTGTAATATTTTTTTATTTTTTGTAATTTAGTGTTTGTTTTTTTGTACTTTAGTTTAGTTTATTTCATTGTATTTAATTGTAGGTACTTGTAGTTAATTTATTTAATTTATTTAATGATAGTGTAGTGTTAGGTTTCATTGTAACTTAGGTTATGATTTATTTTACAGGTAATTTTGTAATTATTTTAACTAGGTAGCTATTAAACAGTAAATATCTTTTAATAGCTATTTTACCTAGTTAAAATAAATACAAAGTTGCCTGTAAAATAAATATAAATCCTAAAATAGCTACAATGTAACTATTAGTTATATTGTAGCTATATTAGGGTTTATTTTACAGGTAAGTATTTAGTTTTAAATAGGATTCATTTATTTAACTAATTTAAAGATAGTGTAGTGTTAGGTGTAATTGTAACTTAGGTTAGGATTTATTTTACAGGTAAATTTGTATTTATTATAGCCAGGTAGTTATTAAATAGTTATTAACTATTTAATAACTATTGTAACTAGTTAAAATAAATACAAAGTTGCCTGTAAAATAAATATAAATCCTAAAATAGCTACAATGTAACTATTAGTTATATTGTAGCTATATTAATAGCTAGTAGGGGGCTTAGATTAGGTGTAATTAGTTTAAAATTAATGTAATATTTTATTATTTTTGGTAATTTAGTGTTTGTTTTTTGGTACTTTTCTGATGGATGGAAGACCTCTTCTTGCCCCTCTTGGATGAAGACTTCTGCCGGTCTGGATGTCCTCTTCTGCCCCATCGGATGAAGACTTCGGCCCGGCTGGGTGAACACGACTCAAGGTAGGGAGATCTTCAGGGGGGTAGTGTTAGGTTTATTTAAGGGGGGTTTGGGTTAGAGTAGGGTTATGTGGGTGGTGGGTTGTAATGTGGGGGGGGGTATTGTGTTTTTTTTACAGGCAAAAGAGCTGTTTTCTTTGGGGCATGCCCCGCAAAAGGCCCTTTTAAGGGCTGGTAAGGTAATAGAGCTTTTAACTTTTGTAATTTAGTATAGTGTAGGGCATTTTTTTATTTTGGGGGCTTTGTTATTTTATTAGGGGGCTTAGATTAGGTGTAATTAGTTTAAAATTCTTGTAATATTTTTTTATTTTTTGTAATTTAGTGTTTGTTTTTTGTAATTTAGTTTTTTTTTTTTGTACTTTAGTTTAGTTTATTTAATTGTAGATAATTGTAGGTACTTGTAGTTAATTTATTGAATGATAGTGTAGTGTTAGGTTTAATTGTAACTTAGGTTAGGATTTATTTTACAGGTAATTTTGTAATTATTTTAACTAGGTACTAGCTATTAAATAGTCAATAACTATTTAATAGCTATTGTACCTAGTTAAAATAAATACAAAGTTGCCTGTAAAATAAATATAAATCCTAAAATAGCTACAATGTAACTATTAGTTATATTGCAGCTATATTAGGGTTTATTTTACAGGTAAGTATATAGTTTTAAATAGGATTCATTTATTTAATTTATTTAATGATAGTGTAGTGTTAGGTGTAATTGTAACTTAGGTTAGGATTTATTTTACAGTTAAATTTGTATTTATTTTAGCTAGGTAGTTATTAAATAGTTATTAACTATTTAATAACTATTGTACCTAGTTAAAATAAATACAAAGTTGCCTGTAAAATAAATATAAATCCTAAAATAGCTACAATGTAACTATTAGTTATATTGCAGCTATATTAGGGTTTATTTTACAGGTAAGTATTTAGTTTTAAATAGGATTCATTTATTTAACTATAGTAAATTTATTTCGTTTTATTTAAATTATATTTAAGTTAGGGGGTGTTAGGGTTAGGGTTAGACTTAGGTTTAGGGGTTAATAACCTTATTATAGTAGCAGCGACGTTGGGGGCGGGAGATTGGGGTTAATAATTGTAGGTAGGTGGCGGCGATGTTAGGGAGGGCAGATTAGGGGTTAATTAAATGTATTATAGTGTTTGCGAGGCAGGAGAGCAGCGGTTTAGGGGTTAATACATTTATTATAGTGGCAGCGATATCCGGTCGGCAGATTAGGGGTTAATACTTGTAGTTAGATTGCGGCGACGTTGGGGGGGGCAGATTAGGGGTTAATAACTATAATGTAGGGGTCGGCGACGTTAGGGACAGCAGATTAGGGGTTAATAGCTATAATGTAGGTGGCGGCGATATCCGGTCTGCAGATTAGGGGTTAATACTTGTAGTTAGATTGCGGAGACATGGGGGGGCAGATTAGGGGTTAATAACTATAATGTAGGGGTCGGCAATGTTAGGGACAGCAGATTAGGGGTTAATAGGTATAATGTAGGCGGCGGCGATATCCGGTCGGCAGATTAGGGGTTAATACTTGTAGTTAGATTGCGGCGACGTTGGGGGGGCAGATTAGGGGTTAATAACTATAATGTAGGGGTCGGCGATGTTAGGGACAGCAGATTAGGGGTTAATAGGTATAATGTAGGCGGCGGCGATATCCGGTCGGCAGATTAGGGGTTAATACTTGTAGTTAACACACACAGAGAAATGTAATGGCGCTAACTCTCTTAGGAACAATGAATAAAGTTTATGAATAGAGGATAAATGAAAAGAAATGACACACTAATATATACCACCTATAAAATAGAATAGCCAAAGGGTAATAGGGATTACCCAAGAATATGGAGTCAAATCTATGAGCAATATATAAAAAAACTTATAAATATATATATATGTATATTACCACCTCCAGATGAAGTAATGTAAAAAAACCCACTTGAGACCTCTGCTGCTTGTTTGCCAAATGTATCCTTCGTACCGCTTGTAGTAGAGCAGGAACTTTCCAACTGTAAGAAAAAAGCGCAAACAGGACTCAAGTGCAATAATAAACACAGTGGCACCAGCGCTCTAAAATTTCACACTTACAATGTTTATTATTAAAAATAGCATTTCAAAACATCAAAACACGACTTTCGTCCTCAATATTTAAAATTTCAGAAACACTCTCCCTTCTGTGATAATACAGTTCGTTTTCCGTGTCCGCCGGAACTTAGAAAGTTTTAGGGGGAGGTTTGCTGTGCAAAATCCGGAAGCCCTGTGAGCGTATTCCTCTTAGGACTAGGGACTACGGATCCTCAGAAAGGTCACAACTCCTCTGCAAATACACCAACGCGTTTCATCTGCTATCGTGCAGACTTCCTCAGGGAGAAAAATAGGTATCGATTTTGCACAGCAAACCTCCCCCTAAAACTTTCTAAGTTCCGGCGGACACGGAAAACGAACTGTATTATCACAGAAGGGAGAGTGTTTCTGAAATTTTAAATATTGAGGACGAAAGTCGTGTTTTGATGTTTTGAAATGCTATTTTTAATAATAAACATTGTAAGTGTGAAATTTTAGAGCGCTGGTGCCACTGTGTTTATTATTGCACTTGAGTCCTGTTTGCGCTTTTTTCTTACAGTTGGAAAATACTTGTAGTTAGATTGCGGCGATGTTGGGGGGGGCAGATTAGGGGTTAATAACTATAATGTAGGGGTCGGCGATGTTAGGGACAGCAGATTAGGGGTTAATAGCTATAATGTAGGCGGCGGCGATATCCGGTCGGCAGATTAGGGGCTAATAAGATAATGCAGGTGTCAGCGATAGCGGGGGCGGCAGATTAGGGGTTAATAAGTGTTAGATTTATTCGGAGATACGGCAGCTATTTCGGATTCATTCGGTAGATTCGGAAGTATTTTAATTCGGAAATTCGAATCGATCCGAATCTCCGAATTTACTGAATTTTCCGAATTTCCGAATAAATCAGAAACGAACCGCACATGTCTAGTGGTCATCTTGGAGGTGTGTTTGGGGTTGTTATCATGTTGGAATACTGCCCTGCGGCCCAGTCTCTGAAGCTCTGCTACAGTATGTCACAGTACATGTTGGCATTCATGGTTACCTCAATGAACTGTAGCTCCCCAGTGCTGGCAGCACTCATGCAAGCCCAGACCATGACACTCCACCACCATGCTTGACTGTAGGCAAGACACACTTATCTTTGTACTCCTCACCTGGTTGCCGCCACACACGCTTGACACCATCTGAACCAAATAAGTTTATCTTGGTCTCATCGGACCACAGGGCATGGTTACAGTAATCCATGTCCTTAGTCTGCTTGTCTTCAGCAAACTGTTTGCGGGCTTTCTTGTGCATCATCTTTAGAAGAGGCTTCCTTCTGGGACGACAGCCATGCAGACCAATTTAATGCAGTGTGCAGCATATGGTCTGAGCACTGACAGGCTGACCCCCCCACCCTTTCAACTTCTGCAGAAATGCTGGCAGCATTCATACGTCTATTTCCCAAAGACAACCTCTGGATATGATGCTGAGCATGTGCACTCAACTTCTTTGGTGGACCATGCTGAGGCCTGTTCTGAGTGGAACCTGTCCTGTGAAACAACTGTATGGTCTTCCCCCATGCTGTAGCTCAGTTTCAGGGTCTTGGCAATCATCTTATAGCCTAGGCCATCTTAATGTAGAGCAACAATTCTTTTTACAGATCCTCAGAGAGTTCTTTGCCATGAGGTGTCATGTTGAACTTCCAGTGACCAGTATGAGAGAGTGTGAGAGCGATAACACAAAATTTAACACACCTGCTCTCCATTTACACCTGAGACCTTGTAACACTAACGAGTCACATGACACCGGGGAGGGAAAATGGCTAATTGGGCCCAATTTGGACATTTCCACTTAGGGGTGTACTCAATTTTGTTGCCAACGGTTTAGACATTATTGGCTGTGTGTTAAGTTACTTTGACCTAGATTTGGAGTTTGGCGGTAGCCGTGAAAACCAGCGTTAGAGGCTCCTAACGCTGGTTTTAGGCTACCGCCGGTATTTGGAGTCACTCAAAATAGGGTCTAACGCTCACTTTTCAGCCGCGACTTTTCCATACCGCAGATCCCCTTACGTAAATTGCGTATCCTATCTTTTCAATGGGATTTTTATAACTCCGGTATTTAGAGTCGTGGCTGAAGTGAGCGTTAGACATCTAACGACAAAACTCCAGCCGCAGGAAAAAAGTCAGTATTTAAGAGCTTTCTGGGCTAACGCTGGTTTCTAAAGCTCTTAACTACTGTACTCTAAAGTACACTAACACCCATAAACTACCTATGTACCCCTAAACCGAGGTCCCCCCACATCGCCGACACTCGAATAAAAATTTTTAACCCCTAATCTGCCGACCGCCACCTACGTTATCCTTATGTACCCCTAATCTGCTCCCCCTAACACCGCCGACCCCTGTATTATATTTATTAACCCCTAATCTGCCCCCCTCAACGTCGCCTCCATCTGCCTACACTTATTAACCCCTAATCTGCCGAGCGGAGCTCACCGCTATTCTAATAAATGTATTAACCCCTAAAGCTAAGTCTAACCCTAACACTAACACCCCCCTAAGTTAAATATAATTTACATCTAACGAAATTAATTAACTCTTATTAAATAAATTATTCCGATTTAAAGATAAATACTTACATGTAAAATAAATCCTAATATAGCTACAATATAAATTATAATTATATTGTAGCTATTTTAGGATTAATATTTATTTTACAGGCAACTTTGTAATTATTTTAACCAGGTACAATAGCTATTAAATAGTTAAGAACTATTTAATAGCTAAAATAGTTAAAATAATTACAAAATTACCTGTAAATCAGCCAATCGGAATTAAGGTAGGAATATTCTGATTGGCTTATGGAATCAGCCAATCAGAATCAAGTTCAATCCGATTGGCTGATCCAATCAACCAATCAGATTGAGCTCGCATTCTATTGGCTGTTCCGATCAGGTAAAAGAGCTTTTAACTTTAGTAATTTAGAATAGGGTAGGGCATTTTTTATTTTGGGGGGCTTTGTTGTTTTATTAGGGGGCTTAGAGTAGGTGTAATTAGTTTAAAATTGTTGTAATATTTTTCTTATGTTTGTAAATATTTTTTTATTTTTTGTAACTTAGTTCTTTTTTATTTTTTGTACTTTAGCTAGTTTATTTAATTGTATTTATTTGTAGGAATTGTATTTAATTAATTTATTGATAGTGTAGTGTTAGGTTAATTGTAGGTAATTGTAGGTAGTTTATTTAATTAATTTATTGATAGTGTAGTGTTAGGTTTAATTGTAACTTAGGTTAGTATTTATTTTACAGGTAATTTTGTAATTATTTTAACTATTTTAGCTATTAAATAGTTCTTAACTATTTAATAGCTATTGTACCTGGTTAAAATAATTACAAAGTTGCCTGTAAAATAAATATTAATCCTAAAATAGCTACAATATAATTATAATTTATATTGTAGCTATATTAGGGTTTATTTTACATGTAAGTATTTATCTTTAAATACGAATAATTTATTTAATAAGAGTTAATTAATTTAGTTAGATGTAAATTATATTTAACTTAGGGGGGTGTTAGGGTTAGGGTTAGACTTAGCTTTAGGGGTTAATATATTTATTAGAATAGCGGTGAGCTCCGGTCGGTAGATTAGGGGTTAATAAGTGTAGGCAGGTGGAGGCGACGTTGTGGGGGGCAGATTAGGGGTTAATAAATATAATACAGGGGTCAGCGGTGTTAGGGGCAGCAGATTAGGGGTACATAAGGATAACGTAGGTGGCGGCGCTTTGCTGTCGGCAGATTAGGGGTTAATTATTGTAGGTAGCTGGCTGCGACGTTGTGGGGGGCAGATTAGGGGTTAATAAATATAATATAGGGGTCGGCGGTGTTAGGGGCAGCAGATTAGGGGTACATAGGGATAATGTAAGTAGCGGCGGTTTACGGAGCAGCAGATTAGGGGTTAAAAATAAAATGCAGGTGTCAGCGATAGCGGGGGCAGCAGATTAGGGGTTAATAAGTGTAAGGTTAGGGGTGTTTAGACTCGGGGTACATGTTAGGGTGTTAGGTGCAGACGTAGGAAGTGTTTCCCCATAGCAAACAATGGGGCTGCGTTAAGAGCTGAACGCGGCTTTTTTGCAGGTGTTAGGTTTTTTTTCAGCTCAAACAGCCCCATTGTTTCCTATGGGGGAATCGTGCACGAGCACGTTTTTGAGGCTGGCCGCTTGCGTAAGCAACTCTGGTATTGAGTTGAAGCTGCGTTAAAAATGCTCTACACTCCTTTTTTGGAGCCTAACGCAGCCTTTATGTGGACTCTCAATACCAGAGTTATTTTTATGGTGCGGACAGAAAAAAGCCGGTGTTAGTTTTTCGGGTCGTTACCGACAAAATTCCAAATCTAGCGGTTTGATTTTTTTTCAATAATTCTTTTTAGATGCTGTTATTACGAGTGTAACTGTACATTGTAATATATTTTTGAAGTATTTTGTACACATTTATCATTGCACCAGAAGTTCTTGTGAACTGCTGGTGCAATACCTCCCCCTGCAGATTTGCAGCCAATCGGCCGCTAGCAGGGGTGTCAATCAACCCGATCGTATTGGATAGGGCAGACGGACAGGTTATGGATCAGCGGTCTTTAGACCGCTAATTCATAACTTGTGTTTCTGGCAAGCCTGAAGGCTCGCCAGAAACACAGGGCATCAAGCTCCATACGGAGCTTGATAAATAGGCCCCAGAGAGAGTGATTTAGTACTGGAAAAAGGTTCTGTAAATGCATTAATATTCTACAGCAGCACCAATGGGACATCTTTGTGGCATTTAAAGTTGGCAGAAACAAACAGAAGCAAAACTATATAAATATAATTTAAAAATGATGGCTTCTTCAGATTACAAAGGCGGATCTGAGTTTAGGAGCATATGGGCAATAATGTAGAAAATTCAAAACTTTCCCACCCAGAGATATTTGTCTACATCGGAACAAATAAGTAAAAATTGAATTGATTTCAATAATGAGATTGGCTCAGGGGGGGGAGTGCCTATGACTTTACGGATGCCCTCCAGCCCACAATCCCATCTAGCAAGCTGCTATGGCTTCAGGACAGCCAAACGGCTAGAACGTTCCATGTCATCCTAACGGCGCTGAAGCCCAGCGCAGTTACCATTTTTCTCTGCACGTACATGTGAAGCATAGTTAGATATTCTCAGTGTACCAGCATTTTAAATACTGCAGATGCTCAGATCATCAGTGGGGCTTATCTGATGTCAGCAATTAACAAATTAAGTCATTACCAGATGGTACAAGCACCTCACCCTCTCTAAGCAAGTGCTTTGTTTAAAATGCTGGTACATGGAGCATACATAAATACACTTTTGAAATAGCTATAGCTTTTATTAGAAGCATTTTTGCTAATACATGTGAATTATAAAAAACTAGTCCTAAAGCCCGTGTACATGGGCCAATTTTTGCAGTACAGCGGTTCCACCCCTTGCTCTCTCTCTATCCCCCCTCTCTTCTGCTCTCTCTCTCCCCCTCTCTTTTCCTACCTCTTTTGCTCTCTATATCCCCCTTCTTTTGCTCTCTCTCCCCCTCTCACTATCCCCCCTCTTTTGCTCTCTCTCTCCCCCTCTCTTTTGCTCTCACTCTCCCCTTTCTTTAACTCTCTTTCCCTCCTCTCTTTTGTGGTCTCTCTCTCCCATTTATTTTGCTCTCTCCCCCTCTCTTTTGCTCTCCCTACTCCCTCTCTTTTGCTGTCTCTCTCCCTCTCATTTGCTCTCTCTATCCCCCCTCTTTTGAGCTCTCCGCACAGCCTTGCATGGCCCCGCCCAAATCACACCCAGTCCCATCCATGCCCCACCCAGTGCCGCCTGTGCCCCGCCCGGCGGCCCATCACGCTACTCACTCTGAGTCTGCAGTGTAGAAGGCCCGGTGTGTTTGTCCTCGTGTGCAGTCTCTACTGCGCATGTCATGATCCAGCCTGGAATTGAACCTGGGACCTGTCTCTATTTCTGCTGCTGTTCCTCCCCAGCCTGTTGTTTTACCACTTTGCCACCAGATGGCTTGAGCACAGACTAAGAATATTGGGTTTTCTGTTTGCTGCAACTTTGGTTCTCTGGCTCCTCCTGCTTACCAGCTGAAACAAATCATATAATCAGCAGCCTGCTATATCTGTGAGGTTTGCTTGCTGTTCTGGGCCTTGACATTGAGTGTTATACTCTGACAGACCCTCTTGTCCTGTTTCCTGAGTGAATACAGATTTGTTGGATTTCCTGGTGCCTGATTTCTGCTTCATGTACAGACTGCTCTTCTTGATTTTCCCTTGGCACTGTGTTCCATTTCTGGACTGATTTCCTGGCAATTGATCTTGGCTAATTATCTATTTCCTAAGGACTGACTCAGGTACTTTTGCTTGCTTGTTACCTGTTACTACAGAGTTCCAGTCTATAGCTTATAGTTCCAGTCTACAACATATAGTTCCAGTCTACAGCATATGCAAATATCCTGGCTGTTATTACAAAGATCTGCATTCCTGTCTGTTGCTACAGAGTTCCAGTCTACAGCATATGTAAGTACTGTGCTTGTTATTACAAAGATCTGCATTCCTGTCTGCTACTACAGAGTTCCGGTCTACAGCATATGCAAGTATCCTTCCTGTTATTACAAAGTCTGCATTCCTGCCTGTTACTACAGAGTTTCAGTCTACACCATATGGTTCCAGTCTACAGCATATGCAAGTATCCTGCCTGTTATTACAAAGATCTGCATTCCTGCCTTTTATTACAGAGAAAAATTACCATTTTTCTCTGCACGTACATGTGAAGCATAGTTAGATATTCTCAGTGTACCAGCATTTTAAATACTGCAGATGCTCAGATCATCAGTGGGGCTTATCTGATGTCAGCAATTAACAAATTAAGTCATTACCAGATGGTACAAGCACCTCACCCTCTCTAAGCAAGTGCTTTGTTTAAAATGCTGGTACATGGAGCATACATAAATACACTTTTGAAATAGCTATAGCTTTTATTAGAAGCATTTTTGCTAATACATGTGAATTATAAAAAACTAGTCCTAAAGCCCGTGTACATGGGCCAATTTTTGCAGTACAGCGGTTCCACCCCTTGCTCTCTCTCTATCCCCCCTCTCTTCTGCTCTCTCTCTCCCCCTCTCTTTTCCTACCTCTTTTGCTCTCTATATCCCCCTTCTTTTGCTCTCTCTCCCCCTCTCACTATCCCCCCTCTTTTGCTCTCTCTCTCCCCCTCTCTTTTGCTCTCACTCTCCCCTTTCTTTAACTCTCTTTCCCTCCTCTCTTTTGTGGTCTCTCTCTCCCATTTATTTTGCTCTCTCCCCCTCTCTTTTGCTCTCCCTACTCCCTCTCTTTTGCTGTCTCTCTCCCTCTCATTTGCTCTCTCTATCCCCACTCTTTTGAGCTCTCCGCACAGCCTTGCATGGCCCCGCTCAAATCACACCCAGTCCCATCCATGCCCCACCCAGTGCCGCCTGTGCCCCGCCCGGCGGCCCATCACGCTACTCACTCTGAGTCTGCAGTGTAGAAGGCCCGGTGTGTTTGTCCTTGTGTGCAGTCTCTACTGCGCATGTCATGATCCAGCCTGGAATTGAACCTGGGACCTGTCTCTATTTCTGCTGCTGTTCCTCCCCAGCCTGTTGTTTTACCACTTTGCCACCAGATGGCTTGAGCACAGACTAAGAATATTGGGTTTTCTGTTTGCTGCAACTTTGGTTCTCTGGCTCCTCCTGCTTACCAGCTGAAACAAATCATATAATCAGCAGCCTGCTATATCTGTGAGGTTTGCTTGCTGTTCTGGGCCTTGACATTGAGTGTTATACTCTGACAGACCCTCTTGTCCTGTTTCCTGAGTGAATACAGATTTGTTGGATTTCCTGGTGCCTGATTTCTGCTTCATGTACAGACTGCTCTTCTTGATTTTCCCTTGGCACTGTGTTCCATTTCTGGACTGATTTCCTGGCAATTGATCTTGGCTAATTATCTATTTCCTAAGGACTGACTCAGGTACTTTTGCTTGCTTGTTACCTGTTACTACAGAGTTCCAGTCTATAGCTTATAGTTCCAGTCTACAACATATAGTTCCAGTCTACAGCATATGCAAATATCCTGGCTGTTATTACAAAGATCTGCATTCCTGTCTGTTGCTACAGAGTTCCAGTCTACAGCATATGTAAGTACTGTGCTTGTTATTACAAAGATCTGCATTCCTGTCTGCTACTACAGAGTTCCGGTCTACAGCATATGCAAGTATCCTTCCTGTTATTACAAAGTCTGCATTCCTGCCTGTTACTACAGAGTTTCAGTCTACACCATATGGTTCCAGTCTACAGCATATGCAAGTATCCTGCCTGTTATTACAAAGATCTGCATTCCTGCCTTTTATTACAGAGTTCCAGTCTACAGCATATGCAAGTATCCTGTCTGTTATTACAAAGATCTGCATTCCTGCCCTTTTATTACAGAGTTCCAGTCTGTAGCATATGCACGTATACTGCCTGTTATTACAAAGATCTGCATTCCTGCCTGATACTACAGAGTTCCAGTCTACAGCCTATAGACTTTGCCTTATATAATTTGCATATCTCTGTATTGCTAAGTATCCTATCAATAAAACCATCACCTTTTATTTCCTAAAACCTTGTACCTGTTTAATTATGCAAAAAAGGAAAGACTCACGCAGACAAAACACAACCAGAACCTGACACCTCTGCACAACAGCTCCCAACTCCTGAACCTGCTCCCTTGCAGAGTATGACAGAATGTCAAGGCCATACATCGGAGCTTGCAGAGGTGATCCATTCTTTGACTGAAGTGTCAGAGAGAATTTTGTTTGTGGACTCTCATCTACTACAACTTAACCAAATTCTAAAATCCCTTCCGGATGCATTGAAGTCACTTATCCAAGATTTCACTGCAGGATTCCAGACTTTACAGGATAGCCTGAAAGACTTTATCAATAAAAAAAATTCTGGGTTGGGCACTCCTACTCCTGTGTCCACTACCCCAAAGACTGTATCCTTACCAATCCAAAGGAGGATATCAACCCCTCTTACCACTTATGAAATGGCCAGAAGGAGAAAAAAAATGGCTTATGTTTCTATTGTGGAGCTACTGGGCATGTAATATCTTTTGTCCAGTGAGACCCCCTAAGAAGTCTGTTCTGGGGTCTCCACCTCTAAATCCTGAGTCATCAAATGGACAGGCTACAGAGAGGAAGTCAAACTTTAATCCCACTTCGGATTCCTCTGGCGATGAGCTCTCATGGGTTCTATTTTACATCCCCAATTTGATCAGCCTAGAACTGCACCTTCCAAAGACTCTGATTTCTGTGAAGCACTAACATGTCATCCACAGAATCCTAGTACTACGAATCCAGAGATTTGCCTACCAAATGCAGCTACATTCTCATCTTTGTGCATTTCAGATACTGATTCTGACACTGAAGGGACGGTGCTGTTCGGTCAAAAGGTCCTTTACCTCCACTTCCTCAGACCCACCTCTTCAGAACCTACAAGCCTAGAACTGCACAGAAACCAAAGATCAGTCATGTTGGGGGCCTCTATACTAATTCCAGTCTGCAGAATCCTCTTCTGGAGAACCCTTCAAAAAATGTAATACCCCCTGATGGTACTTATGCCTCTGATGGCACGCTAGTACGCATTAAAGATCTGGAGTTATATGAGAATGCTATATCCGCCCAGAGGTCGTCCTTGAGGAGGGGGGTACTGTCATGATCCAGCCTAGAAATGAACCTGGTACCTGTCTCTATTTCTGCTGCTGTTCCTCCCAGCCTGTTGTTTTACCACTTTGCCACCAGATGGCTTGAGCACAGACTAAGAATATTGGGTTTTCTGTTTGCTGCAACTTTGGTTCTCTGGATCCACCTGCTTACCAGCTGAAACAAATCATATAATCAGCAGCCTGCTATATCTGGGAGGTTTGCTTGCAGTTCTGGGCCTTGACATTGAGTGTTACACTCTGACAGACCCTCTGGTCCTGTTTCCAGAGTGAATACAGATTTGTTGGATTTCCTGGTACCTGATTTCTGCTTCATGTACAGACTGCTCTTCTTGATTTTCAATTGGCACTGTGTTCCATTTCTGGACTGATTTCCTGGCAATTGATTTTGGCTAATTATCTATTTCCTATGGACTGACTCAGGTACTTTTGCTTGCTTGTTACTTGTTACTACAGAGTTCCAGTCTACAGCTTATAGTTCCAGTCTACAACATATAGTTCCAGTCTACAGCATATGCAAATATCCTGCCTGTTATTACAAAGATCTGCATTCCTGTCTGTTGCTACAGAGTTCCAGTCTACAGCATATGTAAGTACCGTGCTTGTTATTACAAAGATCTGCATTCCTGTCTTTTACTACAGAGTTCCAGTCTACAGCATATGCAAGTATCCTGTCTGTTATTACAAAGATCTGCATTCATGCCTGTTACTACAGAGTTTCAGTCTACACCATATGGTTCCAATCTACAGCATATGCAAGTATCCTGCCTGTTATTACAAAGATCTGAATTCCTGCCTGATACTACAGAGTTCCAGTCTACAACCTATAGACTTTGCTTTATATAATTTGCATATCTCTGCATTGCTAATTATCTTATCAATAAAACCATCACCTTTTATTTCCTAAAACCTTGTACCTGTTTAATTATGCCAAAAAGGAAAGACTCACGCAGACAAAGCACAACTTTAACCCCAGAACCTGACACCTCTGCACAACAGCTCCCAACTCCTGAACCTGCTCCCTTGCAGAGTATGACAGCGCATGACAGATTCGGACAAACACACTTGGCCTTTTATAGTATAGGATGCTTCTATTCAAAACTGAAATACATCCATGTGGATTCCAATTTTGGCTAAAATTTCCCTTTAAACTACCCAGTGGTATCATTATTCTATAATACTTGGTTGCATTGGGAGAGGTATTAGTGGCAGAAATAGCAAGGTCCTTATTTTATAGATCACTAGTCAGGCCTCATATTGAATACTGTGTACAGTTCTGGAGACTATGGCCTAGATTTAGAGTTCGGCGGTAGCCGTCAAAACCAGCGTTAGAGGCTCCTAACGCTGGTTTTGGCCGCCCGCTGGTATTTGGAGTCAGTGATTAAAGGGTCTAACGCTCACTTTACAGCCGCGACTTTTCCATACCGCAGATCCCCCTACGCCATTTGCGTAGCCTATCTTTTCAATGGGATCTTTCTAACGCTGGTATTTAGAGTCGTTTCTGCAGTGAGCGTTAGAGCTCTAACGACAAGATTCCAGCCGCCTGAAAAAAGCAGGAGTTAAGAGCTTTCTGGCTAACGCCGGTTCATAAAGCTCTTAACTACTGTACCCTAAACTACACTAACACCCATAAACTACCTATGTACCCCTAAACCGAGGTCCCCCCACATCGCCGCCACTCGATTAAAATTTTTAACCCCTAATCTGCCGACCGCCACCTACGTTATACTTATGTACCCCTAATCTGCTGCCCCTAACCCCGCCGACCCCTATATTATATTTATTAACCCCTAACTTGCCCCCCACAACGTCGCCGCAAGCTACTTAAAATAATTAACCCCTAATCTTCCGACCGCAAATCGCCGCCACCTACGTTATCCCTATGTACCCCTAATCTTCTGCCCCTAACATCGCCGACCCCTATGTTATATTTATTAACCCCTAATCTGCCCCCCACAACGTCGCAGACACCTACCTACACTTATTAACCCCTAATCTGCCGACCGGAGCTCACCGCTATTCTAATAAATGTATTAACCCCTAAAGCTAAGTCTAACCCTAACACTAACACCCCCCTAAGTTAAATATAATTTTTATCTAACGAAATAAATTAACTCTTATTAAATAAATGATTCCTATTTAAAGCTAAATACTTACCTGTAAAATAAATCCTAATATAGCTACAATATAAATTACATTTATATTATAGCTATTTTAGGATTAATATTTATTTTACAGGTAACTTTGTATTTATTTTAACCAGGTACAATAGCTATTAAATAGTTAAGAACTATTTAATAGTTACCTAGTTAAAATAATTACAAATTTACCTGTAAAATAAATCCTAACCTAAGTTATAATTAAACCTAACACTACCCTATCAATAAAATAATTAAATAAACTACCTACAATTACCTACAATTAACCTAACACTACACTATCAATAAATTAATTAAACACAATTGCTACAAATAAATACAATTAAATAAACTATCTAAAGTACAAAAAATAAAAAAGAACTAAGTTACAGAAAATAAAAAAATATTTACAAACATAAGAAAAATATTACAACAATTTTAAACTAATTACACCTACTCTAAGCCCCCTAATAAAATAACAAAGACCCCCAAAATAAAAAATTCCCTACCCTATTCTAAAATACAAAAATTACAAGCTCTTTTACCTTACCAGCCCTGAACAGGGCCCTTTGCGGGGCATGCCCCAAGAATTTCAGCTCTTTTGCCTGTAAAAAAAAACATACAATACCCCCCCCCCAACATTACAACCCACCACCCACATACCCCTAATCTAACCCAAACCCCCTTAAATAAACCTAACACTAATCCCCTGAAGATCTTCCTACCTTGTCTTCACCATCCAGGTATCACCGATCCGTCCTGGCTCCAAGATCTTCATCCAACCCAAGCGGGGGTTGGCGATCCATAATCCGGTGCTCCAAAGTCTTCCTCCTATCCGGCAAGAAGAGGACATCCGGACCGGCAAACATCTTCTCCAAGCGGCATCTTCTATGTTCTTCCATCCGATGACGACCGGCTCCATCTTGAAGACCTCCAGCGCGGATCCATCCTCTTCTTCCGACGACTAGACGACGAATGACGGTTCCTTTAAGGGACGTCATCCAAGATGGCGTCCCTCGAATTCCGATTGGCTGATAGGATTCTATCAGCCAATCGGAATTAAGGTAGGAATTTTCTGATTGGCTGATGGAATCAGCCAATCAGAATCAAGTTCAATCCGATTGGCTGATCCAATCAGCCAATCAGATTGAGCTCGCATTCTATTGGCTGTTCCGATCAGCCAATAGAATGCGAGCTCAATCTGATTGGCTGATTGGATCAGCCAATCGGATTGAACTTGATTCTGATTGGCTGATTCCATCAGCCAATCAGAATATTCCTACCTTAATTCCGATTGGCTGATAGAATCCTATCAGCCAATCGGAATTCGAGGGACGCCATCTTGGATGACGTCCCTTAAAGGAACCGTCATTCGTCGTCTAGTCGTCGGAAGAAGAGGATGGATCCGCGCTGGAGGTCTTCAAGATGGAGCCGGTCGTCATCGGATGGAAGAACATAGAAGATGCCGCTTGGAGAAGATGTTTGCCGGTCCGGATGTCCTCTTCTTGCCGGATAGGAGGAAGACTTTGGAGCACCGGATTATGGATCGCCAACCCCCGCTTGGGTTGGATGAAGATCTTGGAGCCAGGACGGATCGGTGATACCTGGATGGTGAAGACAAGGTAGGAAGATCTTCAGGGGATTAGTGTTAGGTTTATTTAAGGGGGTTTGGGTTAGATTAGGGGTATGTGGGTGGTGGGTTGTAATGTTGGGGGGGGGGTATTGTATGTTTTTTTTTACAGGCAAAAGAGCTGAAATTCTTGGGGCATGCCCCGCAAAGGGCCCTGTTCAGGGCTGGTAAGGTAAAAGAGCTTGTAATTTTTGTATTTTAGAATAGGGTAGGGAATTTTTTATTTTGGGGGTCTTTGTTATTTTATTAGGGGGCTTAGAGTAGGTGTAATTAGTTTAAAATTGTTGTAATATTTTTCTTATGTTTGTAAATATTTTTTTATTTTCTGTAACTTAGTTCTTTTTTATTTTTTGTACTTTAGATAGTTTATTTAATTGTATTTATTTGTAGCAATTGTGTTTAATTAATTTATTGATAGTGTAGTGTTAGGGTAATTGTAGGTAGTTTATTTAATTATTTTATTGATAGGGTAGTGTTAGGTTTAATTATAACTTAGGTTAGGATTTATTTTACAGGTAAATTTGTAATTATTTTAACTAGGTAACTATTAAATAGTTCTTAACTATTTAATAGCTATTGTACCTGGTTAAAATAAATACAAAGTTACCTGTAAAATAAATATTAATCCTAAAATAGCTATAATATAAATGTAATTTATATTGTAGCTATATTAGGATTTATTTTACAGGTAAGTATTTAGCTTTAAATAGGAATCATTTATTTAATAAGAGTTAATTTATTTCGTTAGATAAAAATTATATTTAACTTAGGGGGGTGTTAGTGTTAGGGTTAGACTTAGCTTTAGGGGTTAATACATTTATTAGAATAGCGGTGAGCTCCGGTCGGCAGATTAGGGGTTAATAAGTGTAGGTAGGTGTCGGCGACGTTGTGGGGGGCAGATTAGGGGTTAATAAATATAACATAGGGGTCGGCGATGTTAGGGCAGCAGATTAGGGGTACATAGGGATAACGTAGGTGGCGGCGGTTTACGGAGCGGCAGATTAGGGGTTAAAAGTGTAATGCAGGGGTCAGCGATAGCGGGGGCGGCAGATTAGGGGATAATAAGTGTAAGGGTAGGGGTGTTTAGACTCGGGGTACATGTTAGAGTGTTAGGTGCAGACGTAGGAAGTGTTTCCCCATAGGAAACAATGGGGCTGCGTTAGGAGCTGAACGCTGCTTTTTTGCAGGTGTTAGGTTTTTTTTCAGCTCAAACAGCCCCATTGTTTCCTATGGGAGAATCGTGCACGAGCACGTTTTTGAGGCCGGCCGCGTCCGTAAGCAACTCTGGTATCGAGAGTTGTATTTGCGGTAAAAATGCTCTACGCTCCTTTTTTGGAGCCTAACGCAGCATTTGTTTGAACTCTCGATACCAGAGTTAAATTTATGGTGCGGCCAGAAAAAAACCCGCAGAGCGTTAACAGCCCTTTTACCGCCAAACTCCAAATCTAGCCGTCTATCTGCAGAAGGTATAAATAAACTAGAAACTGTACAAAGGAGGGATACTAAATGTAAAAAATATAAAACATATAAAGAAAGATTATATGACCTAGATATGTATAATTTAGAGGATATAAGGGAAAGAGGTGATATGATAGAAACCTTCAAATATACGAAGGGACTTAATAAAGTGGAAGCTGAAAGCATTTTTCTGCAAGAAAACAAATGCCAAAACAAGAGGTCACAATCTAAAGTTAGAGAGTAGCAGATTCAGAAGAAATGTGAGGAAGCATTGAATAAACTTACAATAGAGGTGGTAAACACAGACGGTACAATAATACAAAAATGTCACTGCGCTGTTGCTTTAACTATTTCAGCATAAAAAATAAGGGATTTCCCTATACCCTTAAAAAGCTCAGAATAGCTGTAGTTATATGTCCTAGTATTAAAATACTTGGAATGGCCATTGCGCTGCCTCAGCAGCTTAAAGGGACAGACTACTCCAGTGTATTGTTTAAAAAGATAGATAATCCCTTTATTACCCATTCCCCAGTTTTTCATAACCAACACTGTTATATTAATATACTTTTTACCTCTGTGATTACCTTGTATCTAAGCCTCTGCAGACTGCCCCCTTATTTCAGTTCTTTTGACAGACTTGCATTTTAGCCAATCAGTGCCCTCTCATAAGTAACTCCACGGGCGTGAGCACAATGTTATCTATATGGCACATATGAACTAACTCTCTCTAGCTGTGAAAAACTATCAAATACATTTAGATAAGAGGCGGTTTTCAAGGGCTTAGAAATTAGCATATGAGCCTACCTAGGTTTAGCTTTCAATTAAGAATACCAAGAGAACAAAACAAATTTGATGTTCTCGCCAGAAACACAAGTTATGAAGCAGGGGTCTAAAGACCGCTGCTCCATAACCTGTCCGTCTGCTCTGAGGCGGCGGACAGACATCGCCGGAAATCAACCCGATACAATACAATCGGGTTAATTGACACCCCCTGCTGGCGGCCAATCTGCAGGGGGCGGCATTGCACCAGCAGTTTACCAGAACTGCTGGTGCAATGATAAATGCCGACAGCATATGCTGTCGGCATTTATCGTTGTGCGTCGGACATGATCCGCAATATCGAATAATGTCCACTCGCACATTAATAAATAGGCCCCTGAGTTTCTATTCGCTGATCAACAAAGTGAAAACTATTTTTGAAAGGCATGGAATTACAGGAGTGGTAGTAACAGATAATAGTCTGAAATTTAGTATTAGAAATCCTAAAGTAGTTGACTGCAATATCCTCAAATTAATGGATTTGCAGATGATGGAGTAAAAACACGTTACAAGGCAAAAGACGCAGTTGATATTGCATATCTGTTGCTAATTAGCTATAGAATTATTCCAGGGAAATAGGTTGTCCACAGCCTAACTGTGTTTTTGACAAGCAAAACTTTATTGCAGAAATGAAGAATATGGACAGACATTGCAAAACGAACCTCGCCAACTGAAAAAAATGAACCAGAAATAAGACATAGCTCAATCAAAGTAACAACTCACAATTGGGACCGCATTCCAGTGTTTGGCAAATGCAGTGTGTCTTTGGAATACAGAGATCTGAAAAATGACTTAAGTGTTCTGGTAGTAACAATATAAAAAACAAGCTGTACTGGTATTAAATGTGTGAAAAAATTAAGATTAAATCAGAGTAAATACCATTCAAAACATCACTAATAAAGAGAGCCTTGGCACATTGCTAAATATTATGCAAACATTGAAAGGAACTGGCTGTCTTCTGGTTTGATAAAAAATAAATCTCAAAGAAGCTTTTGTTCATAGTCAATCCCATAAGCAATTTCCTTGTTCCTTTAAAAGTAAAGTGGAATTCAAAATTAAATCACACTTCAGATAGAGCATTGTTTTTCAAACCTGTCTTCAGGTCTCCCTAACAGGCCACATTTTAAAGATATCTGAACTAGAGCATAGGTGAAATAATCATCTGATTAGTTAACATGCGCCTAGATTACGAGTTTTGTGTTAGAGGCTGTGCTAACGAGCAGTTTATGCTCACCGCTCACTTACAGACAACGCTGGTATTACGGGTTTTTACAAACCCGGCGTTAGCCGCAAAAAAGTGAGCAAAGAGCAAAATTTGCTCCACATCTCACCTCAATACCAGCGCTGCTTACGTTAGCGGTGAGCAGGTAAAACGTGCTCATGCACGATTTCCCCATAGGAATCAATGGGGGAGAGCCGGCTGGAAAAAAACCTAACACCTGCAAAAAAGCAGCGTAAAGCTCCTAACGCAGCCCCATTGATTCCTATGGGGAAATAAAAGTTATGTCTACACCTAACACCCTAACATGAACCCCGAGTCTAAACACCCCTAATCTTACACTTATTAACCCCTAATCTGCCACCCCCGACATCGCCGACACCTGCATTATATTATTAACCCCTAATCAGACACTCCAGACACCGCCGACACCTACATTATACTTATGAACCTCTAATCTGCCGCCCCCAACATCGCCGACACTTACATTTTATTTATTAACCCCTAATCTGCCGCCCCCTATGTCGCCGCAACCTACCTACATTTATTAACCCCTAATCTGCAAAATGAAGGTTCCTTTAAATAACGTCATCCAAGATGGCGTCCCTTCAATTCCGATTGGCTTATAGAATTCTATCAGTCAATCGGAATTAAGGTAGAAAAAATCCTATTGGCTGATGCAATCAGCCAATAGGATTGAACTTCAATCCTATTGGCTGATCCAATCAGCCAATAGGATTGAGCTGGCATTCTATTGGCTGTTCCAATCAGCCAATAGAATGCCAGTTCAATCCTATTGGCTGATTGCATCAGCCAATAGGATTTTTTCTACCTTAATTCCGATTGGCTGGTTAGTGTTAGGTTTTTTAAGGGGGGATTGGGTGGGTTTTAGAGTAGGGTTGGTTGTGTGGGTGGTGAGTTTTAATGTTGGGGGGTATTTGTACCTTTTTTTTTTTACAGGTAAAAGAGCTGATTACTTTGTGGCAATGCCCAGCAAAAGGCCCTTTTAAGGGCTATTTGTAATTTAGTGTAGGGTAGAGCTTTTTTTATTTTGGGGGGCTTTTTTATTTTGTTAGGGGGATTAGATTAGGTGTAATTAGTTTAAAAATCTTGTAATTTCTTTATTATTTTCTGTAATTTAGTGTTTTGTTTTTTTCTTCGTACTTTAGATAATTTTATTTAATTGTAATTAATTGTATTTAATTTAGGTAATTAATTTAATTATAGTGTAGTGTTAGGTGTAATTGTAACTTAGGTTAGGTTTTATTTTACAGGTAAATTTGTCTTTATTTTAACTAGGTAGTTATTAAATAGTTAATAACTATTTAATAACTATTGTACCTAGTTAAAATAAATACAAAGTTGCCTGTAAAATAAAAATAAACCCTAAGCTAGCTACAATGTAACTATTAGTTATATTGTAGCTATTTTATGGTTTATTTTATAGGTAAGTATTTAGTTTTAAATAGGAATTATTTAGTTAATTGTAGTAATTTTATTTAGATTTATTTAAATTATATTTAAGTTAGGGGGTGTTAGGGTTAGGGTTAGACTTAGGTTTAGGGGTTAATAACTTTATTATAGTGGCAGCGATGTTGGGGGCAGCAGATTAGGGGTTAATAAATGTAGGTAGGTGGCGGCGATGTTAGGGCCTCTCAGATTAGGGGTTAATAATATTTAACTAGTGTTTGTGATGCGGGAGTGCGGCGGTTTAGGGGTTAATATGTTTATTATAGTGGCGGCGATGTCCGGTTAGGCAGATTAGGGGTTAAAAAAATATTTTAGTGTTTGCAATGTGGGCGGGCTCGGTTTAGGGGTTAATAGGTAGATTATGGGTGTTAATGTACTTTTTAGCACTTTAGTTAAGAGTTTTATGCTACGGTGTTGTAGTGTAAAACTCTTAACTACTCACTTTTAAATGCGGTACCAGGCTTGACAGGAGAGGGTCTACCGCTCACCTTTGGTCAGACTCGTAATACCGGCGCTATGCAAGTCCCATTGAAAATATAGGATTCGCAATTGACATAAGTGGATTTGCGCTATTTCCGAGTCTGGCCAAAAAAGTGAGCGGTACACCTGTACCTGCAAGACTCGTAATACCAGCGGGCGTTAAAAAGCCAGCGTTAAGACCTCTTAACGCTGCTTTTTAAGGCTAACGCACAACTCGTAATCTAGGCCATGGTTATTTTACCTGCTCTCACCCAAGGTAATACTAAAAATCTGGCCTATTGTATAGAGAGGCCAAATGGATTTGGCATTTAGACACCATGTCACCCAAAGGTCTCAATAGAGAGTTTGATCTCTTGTCATTAATTTAAAATATTTTTGTTGTTTAAGTATTTTGCTTTATATTTTTGTTTAATATTTTTAGTTTTGATCCTATTATGCTATCTCTTATCTCTGTGTAATTGCTTTTGATTTATAATTGTATTTAGTTGTTGGACCAATCCTCCAGTTAGTCTCTAATGGGTTAACAATTGAATTTTTCTTTGCTAGTGTGATGTCATATTGCACACGCCCCTTGTGGGCTTGGGGATTGGCCCTCCACTAATTGCCATGTGAATAAAGTCTTGTTCACTTTTCAGTATGTGTAAGCTTGAGAAAGAGGCAAGTAGCCTCAAAACGTTGCTCCTATTAAAGGTGTTTTCCTGCTAAGAGTGCTACCTTCATCCTTTTTGTCCTATTTGAAAATATAGGATTCGCAATTGACATAAGTGGATTTGCGGTATTTCCGAGTCTGGCCAAAAAAGTGAGCGGTACACCTGTACCTGCAAGACTCGTAATACCAGCGGGCGTTAAAAAGCCAGTGTTAAGACCTCTTTAAGGCTAACGCACAACTCGTAATCTAGGCCATGGTTATTTTACCTGCTCTCACCCAAGGTAATACTAAAAATCTGGCCTGTTAGGGAGATCTGAGGTCAGGTTTGAAAACCCCTGAGATAGATGTAATTATAAACAACTTTCCAGTTTACTTCTATTATCAAATGTGCTTTGTTTTCTTAGTATCCTTTGTTGAATAGTAACTCTAGGTAGGATGGTAGGAGCTAAGAATGGACATACTGAAAATCTGGCCTGTTAGGGAGGTCTGAGGACTGGTTTGATAATCAGTGAGATACAGTAAATGATGTAAAAAAAAGTTTACAATTTACTTCTGTTATCGATTTGATCTGTTTCTTTTGGAATCTATTGTTAGAACATAGGGGCCGATTTATCATTGTTTGTCAGACATGACATCGCTGAATGCCGACAGCATACGCTGTCAGCATTTAACATTGCACAAGCAGTTCTGGTGAACTGCTTGTGCAATACCGCCCCCTGCAGATTCACGGCTAATCGGCCGCTAGCAGGGGGGTCAATCAACCCCACCGTATAGGATCGAGCGGATTGCAGACTGCAGCCTCAGAGGCAGCAGACCAGTTATGGAGCAGCAGTCTTAAGACTAGATATGTGCATGGCGAAAAAATTCGGTTCGGATCGATTCGGAATTTTTCGAATTTCGGTTCGGATCGATTTGAATTCGGAGAAATTTTAATCGATTCGGTTCGGATTCGTTTTGGATTCATTCGGATTCGAAGAAATTCGGCTGGATTCGGTTCGATTAGTTTCGGTTCGGTTTGGAAATTCGGAATTTCAGTAAGTGTTAGGTGGGATTAGACTAGTATTATGTACAGTATATTAGGTGTAACCCATAGCAGAGTGATATAACCTAATATACTGTACAATACTAGTGTAATCCATGGCCATCCGAATCTACCGAATAAATCCGAACTAATTCGGATTTATTCGGTAGATTCGGCAGTATTTTAATTTGGAAATTCGGATCGATTCGAATCCCGAATTTTACGAATTCGGCCGAATTTCCGAATCGATCCGAAACAAATCGCACATGTCTACTTAAGACCGCTGCTTCATAACTGCTGTTTCAGGCGAGCCTAAAGGCTCGTGCGGAAACAGAGGCATCAGGGGCCATTCAGCCCTTGATAAATTGGCTCCATAGTCTCTTTCCCTGAAAACATACTGAATAAGGCTCAGGAGTGTGCATGTGTCTTGTGTATTCTTTGTATTACAGTCTTGTAAACACTGCTGCCGTATAGAGCACAGGACACATATATGTTAAAGTTTCATTGTGGTCCTAAAATGGACCTTGTAACCAGCAAGAAAAATCTGTAGATCTTCAGTACAACTGAAGTGGACAGCCAAATTTAGGTCCCAGGCACTAGCAGTGAAGACAGCGCGGACACTCACAGTGAAGACTGTTGAAGCAAATTGCTGCTGAGATGAATACACAGGGGAAGTGTTTTTTCCCCCATAACATTTTAGAAACATTTCTTATTGCCTACTATCAGAAGCTAATAAACATAGCAATCATCCTTAATGGGGGTCAATGAAGAATCAGCAACCCCAATGACAGAGAGCTTATAAGAGAGAGTTAGAAATCCTGATACCTGATTGGTCAAAAACGTCCGCCTATTAGGCCCTACTGTCTAGATGATTTTTACATTGAGTTCACCTAGCTCCTGATTCCTGCTATTTATTCCCTGTTTTTTGTCCACACTCAATTAGGCTAATAAGGACATCAAAATAAAAAAGTTAATTCTCTGAGATCACAAAACCAGTGTAAAAAATGCAAGTGGTTAGGAGCGTTAACATCACTGGAGCACAATCTATAGCTCTAGCTATTATTTTCTTCTGTAGTGTAACGTCCCACCCCACCTCCCTAATCACTTCAATCACAAATTTAGCCCCCCCCCTCACCCTGATTCACATTTTTATGTAGCGTAGCATCCCCTTTCTCCCTCTTCCATCCACATTTTATTTTTTGCAGTAGTAGGGTTCCGCCCCCTGTGCCACCCCCCCCCCCCACCTCCCTCCATCTCTCTCGAACCTCCCACCGGCACAAACCGACAACAGATTCTGCTGGAGTTTCCTGAAGGTCGGACGTAGATCTACGTTATGTGGTTACGATGGGCTATGTATCGCATGATACAGATCTATGTCCGATTTACAGAGGGGTTAAAAGGACATGGAATCCAATTTTTTTTCATGATTCAGAGATTTTTTTAAAAAAAAGTTTCCAATTTACTTCTATTATCAAATTTGCTTAGTTCTAATGGTATTCTTTGTTGAGGAGATACCTAGGTAGGTAGTGTGCACGTGTCTACAGCACTTACATGGCAGGAGGTAGTGCTGCCATCTAGTGCTCTTCCAAATGTATAACATTTTTTCAAAACTGCTGACATATAGTGCTGCAGATGCGTGCATGCTCCTAAGCTTACTTCTTTGCTTTTCAACAAGGGATACCAAGAGAACAAAGAAAAATTTATAATTTAAGTAAATTTAAAAGTTGTTTAAAATGACATGCTCTATATAAATCGGGGGAAAAATGGGTTTCATGTCCCTATTGTGAATATGGTAGTGAAGCACACAGACTTTATGTTAGACAACACAAATAATACATTTATATGAGGATCTCAACTAAAATTATTCATGTCAGATAATATCAAAGTGAAAAGTCGATCCGGTACAAAAATTGCACTCAAGTAGTGAAGTTTTTCATGTAGTTCTTGCAATACACTTTCAATGTAAAATGTACATGTAATACATATAAACACTTACACACATATATACATATAAACACATACACACATATATACATATAAACACATACACACATATATACATATAAACACATACACACATATATACATATAAACACATACACACATATATACATATAAGCACATAAATACATACACGCATATAAACACATACACATATATATACATATAAACACATACACGCATATATACATATAAACACATGAATACATACACACATATAAACACATATATATATATATATATATATACATATAAACACATACACACATATATACATATAAACACATACACGCATATTATACAAAAATGAAACAGAGAGAATGTAATCACAACATATAATACTGTTGTGAAGAAAGCAAGGGATAAAACAAGGCACACAGAATTTGGTAAATAATCAAATTTATTAATTCCTATTTAAATCCCAAACCACATGTATGTGGATCACAAAAGTGACAAGGTCAATCACAATCTAAAAGTGAGCATTCTTAACTAAATAAAAGAATAGTATGCCCTGATGAACCCCTTAGACACAAATCTTGCTGCAGGGGTGAAACGTGCGTTGGCACTTTGTGTAACCTTAGCACCTATATGCTGTACTAGTCAGGAGTGAGGTCGACCAACTCCTGTCTTTCTTGTGTGCATTTTTCAAAGAAAGCAAAGTAAAGACATTTTGGTACAAGTTTATTTCTACCTTGGAACTGACCCAATGTTGATGCTGCATGCTGAGAAAGAGCGTGTTTGTTAAAGCGGCTAGCTACTGGAGAATGTGGATTCCTTTCTTGCGCTGGACTGAGCATGTAACATCTATCTGAAGGTGTTTAAGGATAAGAGACCCTTTTGCTGAGAAATCGCTTGGTTTTGTGTGTGGCTGTTTCAATATACTTTTCTGAGTATACGGCGCATCCTGGTATGTGCTTAGCTACATAACATCGGTGGAAGCCTGGTTTCTTTCACCTTGTGCAACTGGCCAATCCAGTGGACGGATTCTCGGAGTTTGGGACACACCTCTTGCAATCGAACCTATTGCCAGCAGGCTGACAACCACACCTCAGGCTGCAAGTGACGTCACACGCGCTGAATGCTGCATCTACTTTGAATCGGAATAACGGATCCAAATACAGCAGCTAAGTAAAATAAGTGAACTTGTACCTCCAGCAGCAGTTATCTACGTCTGCTTTTCAGACGCTATATAAGACATTTGCCGTTCATTTCCTCTGATCTGTTTGTTGAAAATGTCTTTGCTATGAGTCAACTTGTTACCATTATGTTTATGTTTATGCTTGATTTTGCTTACGATTTTTGCTCACTATATGTTACCTGTCTATGTAATAGATAGTAGGTTAGGCCTAACCCCTAGTTAATTAGCATACGTATGCTTAGAGGTTCCTGGCCTTTCAAGTAGCATTTAGTCTTTGAAATTTGCTTTTATTTAGTTAAGAATGCTCACTTTTAGATTGTGATTGACCTTGTCACTTTTGTGATCCACATACATGTGGTTTGGGATTTAAATAGGAATTAATAAATTTGATTATTTACCAAATTCTGTGTGCCTTGTTTTATCCCTTGCTTTCTTCACAACAGTATTATATGTTGTGATTACATTCTCTCTGTTTGATTTTTGTATAATTAATTATCAAGGGTGGCACCAGCGAATATTTATTTATTTTTGGTTCAGCAATATTACCTACTCTCTCATGCTCTTTTCTATTTACATACACGCATATATACATATAAACACATAAATACATACACACATATAAACATATATATATATACATATAAACACATACACACATATATACATATAAACACATAAATACATACACACATATAAACACATACACACATATATATATATATATATATATATATATATATATATATATATATATACATATATACATATACACACATACACACATATATACATATAAATACATACACACATATAAACACATACACATATATATACACATAAACACATACACACATATATACATATAAACACATAAATACATACACACATATAAACACATACACACATATATACATATAAACACATATATACACATACACACATATATACATATAAACACATACACACATATATACATATAAACACATACACACATAAATACATATAAACACATAAATACATACACACATATAAACACATACACACATATATACATATAAACACAAATACATACACACATATAAACACATATACACATATATACATATAAACACATACACACATACAGTGGATATAAAAAGTGTACACACCCCTGTTAAAATGTCAGGTTTCTGTGAAGTAAAAAATGAGACCTATAAATCATTTCAGAACTTTTTCCACCTTTAATGTGACCTATAAACTGTACAACTCAATTGAAAAACAAACTCAAATCTTTTAGGTGGAGGGAAGAAAAAAAAAACTAAAATAATCTTATAACTGGGGATGTAGCTATGGTTAATAATTAAGCAATCACATTCAAAATAATGTTAAATAGGAGTCAGAACACACCTGCCATAATTTAAAGTGCCTCTGATTAACCCCAAATAAAGTTCAGCTGTTCTAGTTGGTCTTTCCTGAAATTTTCTTAGTCGCATCCGCATCCCACAGCAAAAGCCATGGTCCACAGAGAGCTTCCAAAGCATCAGAGTGATCTCATTGTTAAAAGGTATCAGTCAGGAGAAGGGTACAAAAGAATTTCCAAGGCATTAGATATACCATGGAACACAGGGAAGACAGTCATCATCAAGTGGAGAAAATATGGCACAACAGTGACATTACCAAGAACTGGACGTCCCTCCAAAATTAATGAAAAGACGAGAAGAAAACTTGTCTGGGAGGCTACCAAGAGGCCTACAGCAACATTAAAGGTGCTGCAGGAATATCTGGCAAGTACTTGCTGTGTGGTACAACAATCTCACATATTCTTCATATGTCTGGGCTATGGGGTAGAGAGTGGCAAGACGAAAGCCTTTTCTTAGGAAGAAAAACATCCAAGCCAGGCTACAAAAGCATGTGGGAAAAGGTATTATGGTCTGATGAAACCAAGGTTCAACTTTTTGGCCATAATTCCAAAAGAAATGTTTGGCACAAAAACAACACTGCACATCACCAAAAGAACACCATACCCACAGTGAAGCATGGTGGTGGCAGCATCATGCTTTGGGGCTGTTGTTCTTCAGCTGGAACTGGGGCCTTAGTTAAGCTATAGGGAATTATGAACAGTTCCACATACCAGTCAATATTGGCACAAAACCTTCAGGGGTTAATAGATTTATTAGCATTATTGCGTTGTGTGGGTTTTGCAGATTAGGGGTTAATAGTTCAATATGTTTATTGTCTTGTGGGTTAATGGGGGATTAGGGGTTAATAGTTTTAATAGGTAGTTTGCGATGTTAGGGTTGGCGGATTTAGGGGTTAATACTTTTATTAGGTAGATCGCGATGTGGGTGAATTGCGGATTAGGGGTTAATAGTTAAATTAGGCATATTGCGTTGTGGGGGGGTTTTCAGTTTAGGGTTAATACATTTATTATTAGTTACAATGTGGGTTTGATAGCAGATAT
Source organism: Bombina bombina (assembly GCF_027579735.1). Classification (NCBI taxonomy): domain Eukaryota; kingdom Metazoa; phylum Chordata; class Amphibia; order Anura; family Bombinatoridae; genus Bombina; species Bombina bombina. Next base: position 793,465,059 of record NC_069504.1, read on the forward strand.
AGGGGTTTTAGGTGTCAGGTTTATTTTTGGGAGGTGTGTTAGACTTTTACTGGAGAATTTATGTGGGTTTTTTTTTTCTTAGGCGCCGGCAGTTTCTAAAGTGCTGTAAATTACTGGCAACTCCAGAAATTTGTATTTATGCTCATTTCTAGACATAGCTAGTTTATCCGACTTACGGCACTTGATGAACTGCCGGCGGGGTTTATGTAATACTCCGATGTGTGAGTTGAAATTACGGGCAGCGCGGGCTTCAGCACTTGTATGTAATCTCGCCTGTAATGTTTTGTTACCTTTATTATTGCTATTGAATTTAAATGTGTTTTTGCAAGAATAATAGCAAGAAATAATAGTTAATAGACCACTAAATACAGTAGCAATGAATAACTGATAATTACACAATAAAAATGCAAAGTGCAATAACACTTACTTTATATTTGAAATGAGCTGTAAAATATTTTCTGGCAAATTTCAAAATTAATAAAATTTTCATTTTTTCTGTATCATGTGACAGCCATCAGACAATCACAAAATGTGTATATATATATATATATATATATATATATACACACACATACACTATGTGCACATTTAACTATGCTTTGGGGTAGAATTATCAAGCGCCGGGCGGACATTATTCGTTGTAGCAAATCATGTCTGCCCGGCATCGCTAAATGCCGACAGCATATGCTTGTGAAATGCTTAAGCAATGCCGCCCCCCGGCCCCCTGCACCTAAAAGGTGGCGGACACGTTGAGGAGCAGTGGTCTTTACTTATGTTTCGAGAGCCGAGAACTTCGGGCGTAGAAAGCAGCATCCGCTACTTGATAAATCTACTCCTTTATCTGAATCATGAAACTTTAATTATTAGTTTAGTTTCCTTTTAATACTAGGTATTTAAAAGCGTTAAATGCGAAAGCGGCATTTCAGATTGCACATAAATGCAAAACGTAACCAACAACTTGTAAAGTGAGCAAGCTACTACTACCGCTTTCCATTAAATGTATAGGGCACACTTTATAAGTATCAGGCAAATAAAACAAAGTTTTTGTTAAACATTTTAACCAACAACTTGCAATAATCAACAAGCCAAGTGCAAAATAGCGTTCCTTGCATCATGAAATGTGTTCGGTTTGTAATCTTAGCCAAATCGTTTACTTATGGTTAATTTGAAAAAAATTAAAAAATCTCAGTATTCTTAATATATTTATTTTAACTATTGTATATGGTGTAGATTAATTAAATATCGAACGGACATGTTCTGCTGTAGCGGATCATGTCCGTCCGACATCGCTAAATGCCATCAGCATACGCTAGTGAAATGGTTGTGCAATGCCGTCCCCTGCACATTTGCGGCAAATCGGCCGCTAGCAGGGGGTGTCAATAATCTTGATCATATCTGATCAGGATAATTGCTGTCCACCACCTCAGAGTTAGCGGATGAGTTTAGGAGCAGCGGTCTTAGACCTTTGCCTGTAATTGTTTTCACTATCCGCCAGAGAAGTTTAAGTGCATTCTGCGGTATTAAAACCCTGAAACCTACGTTATGAACAGTGATTGTTTGATATGTACAGATGCATATTTATACCTGTCTTTGATTGGTCAAAGCAAAAGAGATAAGAAAAACACAACTTAATGGGAAATGAAACTCAACACAATTCAGACAGGGCATACAATTTTAAATAACTTTCCAATTTACTTCTATTATTTAATTTTCCATGTTTTCCTGCTATCCTTTGTTAAAAATCATACCTAAGAAGTCTTCGGAGCATCAATGCACTACTGGGAGCTAGCTGCTTATTGGTGGCTGCTCATGTATGCCTCTTGTCATTGGCTCACCCAATATATTCAGCTAGCTCCCAGTAGTGAACTTCTGTTCTTTCAGCAGGAATGGGAAAATTTGATAACAGAAGTAAATTGGAAAATTGTTTAAAATTCTATGTCCTATATCCGAATCATAAAAGAAAAAGGTTGGGTTTCAGATCCCTTTCATGATTCAAATCGAGCATACAATTTTAATTAACCTTCCAATTTACCTTTATTTTTTAATTTGCTTCATTCTGTTGGCGATCCTTGTTGAAGGAGCAGCAGTGCACTATTGGGAGCTAGCTGAACACAGCTAGTGCAGACACCAATCATCAGCTAGTTCGCAGTAGTGCATTGCCTACCTAGGTATGCTTTTCAACAAAGGATACCAAAAGAACAAATTAGATAAAAGGTAAACTAGACATTCGTTTAAATTTTGTTTGCAAAAGACAAAACGTTGGGTTTTGTCTCCCTTTAAAAACTAACGCCTAGATTTAGAGTTCTGCGGCCAAATAGGTGCATTAGCTATGCTTGCTTTCCCCCCCGCACCTTTTAAATACCGCTGGTATTTAGAGTTCACAGAAGGGCTGCGTTAGGCTCCAAAAAAGGAGCGTAGAGCATATTTACCGCCACTGCAACTCTAAATACCAGCGGTGCTTATGGACGCGGCCAGCTTCAAAAACGTGCTCGTGCACGATTCCCCCATAGGAAACAATGGGGCCGTTTGAGCTGAAAAAAAACCTAACACCTGCAAAAAAGCAGTGTCCAGCTCCTAATGCAGCCCCATTGTTTCCTATGGGGAAACACTTCCTAAGTCTGCACCTAACACCCTAACATGTACCCCGAGTCTAAACACCCCTAACCTTACACTTATTAACCCCTAATCTGCCGCTCCGTACACCACCGCAACCTACGTTATCCCTATGTACCCCTAATCTGCTGCCCCTAACACCGCCGACCCCTATATTATATTTATTACCCCCTAATCTGCCCCCCCCCCAACGTCACCGCTACCTACCTACAATTATTAACCCCTAATCTGCCGACCGGACCTCACCGCTACTTTAATAAATGTATTAACCCCTAAAGCTAAGTCTAACCCTAACCCTAACACCCCCCTAAGTTAAATATAATTTAAATCTAACGAAATAAAATAAATCTTATTAAATAAATTAATCCTATTTAAAGCTAAATACTTACCTGTAAAATAAACCCTAATATAGCTACAATATAAATAATAATTATATTGTAGCTATTTTAGGATTAATATTTATTTTACAGGCAACTTTGTATTTATTTTAACCAGGTACAATAGCTATTAAATAGTTAATAACTATTTAATAGCTACCTAGTTAAAATAATTACAAAAATACCTGTAAAATAAATCCTAACCTAAGTTACAATTAAACCTAACACTACACTATCAATAAATTAATTACATACAAATACCTACAAATAAATACAATTAAATAAACTAACTAAAGTACAAAAAATAAAAAAAGAACTAAGTTACAAGAAATAAAAAATAATTTACAAGCATTATAAAAATATTAGAACAATTTTAAGCTAATTACACCTACTCTAAGCCCCCTAATAAAATAACAAAGCCCCCCAAAATAAAAAAATGCCCTACCCTATTCTAAAATAAAAATTGAAAGGCTCTTTTACCTTACCAGCCCTTAAAAGGGCCTTTTGTGGGGCATGCCCCAAAGAATTCTGCTCTTTTGCCTGTAAAAAAAAAATACAATACCCCGCCAACATTACAACCCACCACCCACATACCCCTAATCTAACCCAAACCCCCCTTAAATAAACCTAACACTATGCCCCTGAAGATCTTCCTACCTTGTCTTCACCACGCCGGGTATCACCGATCCGTCCAGAAGAGGGTCCGAAGTCATCCTCCTATCCGGGGCTGAAGAGGTCCATCATCCGGCTGAAGTCTTGATCCAAGCGGGGGCTGAAGAGGTCCATCATCCAGCTAAAGTCTTCTATCAAGCGGCATCTTCAATCTTCTTTCTTCCGGCTCCATCTTCATCCCGCCAACGCGGAACATCCATCCTGGCCGACGACTTCCCGACGAATGACGGTTCCTTTAAGGGACGTCATCCAAGATGACGTTCCTTTAAGGGACGTCATCCAAGATGGCGTCGGAACAGCCAATAGAATGCGAGTTCAATCTGATTGGCTGATTGGATCAGCCAATCGGATTGAACTTGAATCTGATTGGCTGATTCAATCAGCCAATCAGAATTTTCCTACCTTAATTCCGATTGGCTGATAGAATCCTATCAGCCAATCGGAATTCCAGGGATGCCATCTTGGATGACGTCCCTTAAAGGAACCGTCATTCGTCGGGAAGTCGTCGGCCAGGATGGATGTTCCGCGTCGGCGGGATGAAGATGGAGCCGGAAGAAAGAAGATTGAAGATGCCGCTTGATAGAAGACTTCAGCCGGATGATGGACCTCTTCAGCCCCCGCTTGGATGAAGACTTCAGCCGGATGATGGACCTCTTCAGCCCCAGATAGGAGGATGACTTTGGACCCTCTTCTAGACGGATCGGTGATACCTGGCATGGTGAAGACAAGGTAGGAAGATCTTCAGGGGCTTAGTGTTAGGTTTATTTAAGGGGGGTTTGGCTTGGATTAGGGGTATGTGGGTGGTGGGTTGTAATGTTGGGGGGGGGGGTATTGTATGTTTTTTTTTACAGGCAAAAGAGCAGAATTCTTTGGGGCATGCCCCGCAAAAGGCCCTTTTAAGGGCTGGTAAGGTAAAAGAGCCTTTCAATTTTTATTTTAGAATAGGGTAGGGCATTTTTTTATTTTGGGGGGCTTTGTTATTTTATTAGGGGGCTTAGAGTAGGTGTAATTAGCTTAAAATTGTTGTAATATTTTTATAATGTTTGTAAATTATTTTTTTATTTTTTGTAACTTAGTTCTTTTTTATTTTTTGTACTTTAGTTAGTTTATTTAATTGTATTTATTTGTAGGTATTTGTATGTAATTAATTTATTGATAGTGTAGTGTTAGGTTTAATTGTAACTTAGGTTAGGATTTATTTTACAGGTAATTTTTGTATTTATTTTAACTAGGTAGCTATTAAATAGCTATTAACTATTTAATAGCTATTGTACCTGATTAAAATAAATACAAAGTTGCCTGTAAAATAAATATAAATCCTAAAATAGCTACAATATAATTATAATTTATATTGTAGCTATATTAGGGTTTATTTTACAGGTAAGTATTTAGCTTTAAATAGGATTCATTTATTTAATAAGATTTATTTTATTTCGTTAGATAAAAATTATATTTAACTTAGGGGGGTGTTAGTGTTAGGGTTAGACTTAGCTTTAGGGGTTAATACATTTATTAAAGTAGCGGTGAGGTCCGGTCGGCAGATTAGGGGTTAATAATTGTAGCTAAGGTAGCGGCGACGTTGGTGGGGGCAGATTAGGGGTTAATAAATATTATGTAGGGGTCGGCGGTGTTAGGGGTAGCAGATTAGGGGTACATAGCGATAATGTAGGTTGCGGTGGTGTGCGGTTGGCAGATTAGGGGTTAAAACAAATTATTAGAGTGGTGGAGATGTGGGGGGGGGGCTCGGTTTAGGGGTACATAGGTAGTTTATGGGTGTTAGTGTACTTTAGAGCACAGTAGTTAAGAGATTTATAAACCGGCGTTAGCCCAGAAAGCTCTTAACTACTGACTTTTTTCTGCGGCTGGAGTTTTGTCGTTAGATTTCTAACGCTCACTTCAGCCAAGACTCTAAATACCGGTGTTAGAAAGATCCCATTGAAAAGATAGGCTACGCAATTGGCGTAGAGGGATCTGCGGTATGGAAAAGTCGCGGCTGGAAAGTGAGCGTTAGACCCTTTCCTGACTGATTCTAAATACCAGTGGGCGGCCAAAACCAGCGTTAGGACCCACTAACGCTGGTTTTGACGGCTAACGCATAACTCTAAATCTAGGCGTAAGAAACTCCTACAGTTTATTATAAAAAAATGTTTCAGATTTTGTTTAGGAATTATAAACTAGATTAGTATAAAAGAATTTGCCAAAATCTAGAAGATTTCCCCCCCCCCATATATCGTGAACACATTGGCCTAGACTCAATAAAATCCATACCTAAAGCTAATACCTTACAGCAGGGGCGTATTATGGCCTAGGCCAACAAGGCCGGTGCCTAGGGCAGCAGATTTGGGAGTGGCAGCACATCTGCCCTATCCGCTCTCTAAAAGCCAGCACACAGTACAGTGAGCAATAAAGTGCTGGCTTTTACAGAGAAGACAAGGGACATTGCTTAAATGATGGTAATTACTGTATGTTGTTGCATGTAAAGGGCAGTGATTATTTCAAAATGTATTCTTCTTTCCCTCCCTTCTTTTCTCCCTTCTGTCCCTTTCTCCCTCTCTTCCTCCCTCAACTCACTCCCTCTCTCAACTCCCTTCCTTCTTTCTTTCTTTCCCTCCCTCCCTTCTTTCCCTCCCTCGCTCCATTTTTTTCACTCCTTTCGTTCCCTCCCTTCTTTCCCTCCCCCCTTTTCTCCTCTCTCTCCCCACTTTTCTCTTCTCTCTCTCTCTCTCTCTCTCTCCCTTCTTTCCTTTCTCTCTCTTTTCTCCCCTCCCCTTCTTTTGTCTCCCTTCTCTCAGGGAGAAAATGGTATGAAATGCATGCAATTCAACCCACCTGTATGCAAGTGTTTTGCTAGCCCATTTTCTTTTGAATTGTTATGAAAAACAAAAACAAAAAAACATTTTACACACTGACCCAAAAAATATTAAGGGGAAAAAAGGCCTAAAAACTTTGGGTGGGGGGCAGCAGAATTTTGAGTGCCTAGGGCAGCGCCAAACCTAAATATGCTACTGCCTTACAGAAATCAATTGCCATAACATTGCAACTTAAAATTGTGTAATTCATAAAGATTTGTACCTGCCTCTTGTTATATAAAACATAATATTGCCTTCACAGAAAGGCTTCTTGCCAACATTATGTGTGGAGTGTCTATGTATCTAGACCATTGTCTGATATTCCATGTAAAACAATGCATCCTCCATTAGTAAAAGTTCAAACCACCCCTGAGCAGCTCTTTCACAGCTCAGCCTTGCGGCTTTTGCATAGTTCTAGGGGCTGATTTATTAATGCCTGGTGGACATGATACACTGTAGCGATCATGTCTGTCAGACATCGCTGAATGCTGACAGCATACGCTGTCGGCATTTAACATTGCACAGGCAGTTCTAGTGAATTGCTTGTGCAATGCTGCCCCCTGCAGATTCGCGGACAATCGGCCGCTAGTCGGGGGGTGTCAATTAACCCGATCGTATATGATCGGGTTGATTGCTGTCCGCCACCTCAGAGTCTTAAGACCGCTGCTTTTTAACTGCTGATTCCGGCGAGCCTGAAGGCTGCGCGGAAACAGCGGCATCAGGGGCCGTTCAGCCCTTGATAAATCGGCCCCCTAGTATATAAATGGACCAGCAAGCATACAAGTCATCTCATTAGTTCTGCTTTTCCAGCTCTATCACAGTATCGGTGATAAATTACACACAGGTGCTGTCAGTATGTCACATCCAAACACTCGTCAGATTACGAGTGGAGCGCTAACAGCGAAAAGGAGTGTATCGCATGTGTTTACAGGCGTCAGGTTTACCACTCATATTACAAGTTGAAACTAAACACAAATGTTTGAGCGCATTTGCGATTTATGCTATAGTGATTACTGCGTCCTCAGAGCTCTGGTTAACTGTTTTGCGAAACAAAAAATTGTCACAAAACACATAAAAAAAAAATTACAAAGTACAGTTACACTCTTAATAACACTATCTAATAAAAATGATTGAGCGCAAAATGCGACTGGTCTCTTGCAATTGCGTTTACTTTCAACTTGTAATATGAGCACAAGTTAACGTGATTGTGATATTGCAATATCACACTCACGTTAACGGTACCGTTCCACTTGTATTCTAGCCTATAACGTTCATTAAACCAGGTAAGTGGGTACTCTTGCAGTATTCGTGTATGTATTTCTTGAGTAAATTTCCTAAGAATTCAATTAATCTATTTAATTAATATAGAAGTCAGGGAAGCTTATTCACTAAGATATGTTCTCCAAAATAAAGTGAAAAAGCTACAGAAAATAAAATAGAAAGATTTTTTTTTCCTCACTGGAATACTTAGTGAATCTAGGCCTCACGTGGAAAATATGTTTAATAAATATGAAAGTACGTTATCTTGTACGTGAAAATAAGATCACCTCATCCTAGATATGAGCCTACTGTGTGCAAAGATAATCTTAATTCCTCCTCCAGATAGCAGTGAACTAGACAGTGCCCACTACACCTGAATAGAATATGTGCAGGGGGCAGTAATCAGATCCTTACACGTTATTGTATCATTTAGAATGTGAAGCCCGGAGGCCCTGCGAGCGGCTGTGTAATTACACACACACAGCTTGGATAATTAGGCCTGTGCGCTGGCGGATCCATCCGGCCAGAGCATGTGAAGTATAATAACGATGAGCTCTCCTTGGAGACGATCGTGGAATGAAGGATCCGTACCTAAGCTCCGAAGCAATAAGCAGAAGCTCTGTCAGACTAAGGATCAATATCACCAGTTCTTCCATGCTTAACCCTTTTCAGGCTGTAGAGCTAATCTGGAGTGAAAATAGGTTCTTCCCTGTAAGCAGTGTGTGTGTCGTATCACAGCTGACATCTAAAGTGGAATGGCAGATTTATATGGCAGTTGTCCTGTCAACTCAGTCAGGGCATATTTTAAAGAGACATTCTAATGTAATAAAAAGCTCTGATTTGTTACATTATGATATTTTTCTAAATGAATAACCAATTTTCACATAAAGGGGTTAAACACAAAAGTAAAGTTGCACAACTTGTGTACTGTCTTGGCATTCCTAAATAGGACATGGCAAATGATTGACATATAGATTCATACGCAGCTCCTGATTGGTTCACTACCTGGGTGCTTCTTTTGTCTGGGAACGTTACTTTAACAATTTATTTAAATTCTCTACACGGGTATTTTCATAGTGACAAATGTGCATTTGTCTTACAATAAAATGCTCTCACATATATTTGAAAGGGTAATAAAATCCCAATTTTTTCTTTTATGATTCAGATAAAGCGATTTACTTATATTATCAATTTTGCTTCATTCTCTTGCTATCCTTGGTATCAAGGCACAATTAATGTCCCTATAAGTCCATAGTCAAGATAGTGATAGTGTAACGTCATCTCATAAACATTATTTAAAAAAAAATACTGCACAAAAAAAGTTATAAGGGCTCAAAGATATGAGATCTCGGGTGTTAGAAAAAAAAGGCAGACAAGGGGCTTTAATATATATATATATATATATATATATATATATATATATATATATATATATATATATATATATATGTGTGTCTATATATGTGTACATATGTATTTATATGTATATAAATATATGTATTTACAGACATATATACACATGTAGACACATATATATATATAAGTGCATTGGAGCCCTTTGCAGTTAAAGGGACACTGAACACAAATTTTTTCTTTCTTGATTCATATAGAGCATGCAATTTTAAGCAACTTTCTAATTTACTCCTATTCTCAGTTTTTCTTCATTCACTTGCTATCTTTATTTGAAAAAGCTTCTTTTTCTGGACAGCATTTTTTTTATTGGTGGATGAATTTATCCACCAATCAGCAAGAATAACCCAGGTTATTCACCAAAAATGGGCCGGCATCTAAACTTACATTCTTGCATTTCAAATAAAGATAGAGAATGAAGAAAATTTGATAATAGGAGTAAATGAGAAAGTTGCTTAAAATTGCATGCTCTATCTGAATCACGAAAGAAAAAATTTGGGTTTAGTGTCCCTTTAGATGAAAACATGGAAAAAAAAATTTTTATGCAATTTTTAATAACGGTTTTAACTATGTATTTACTGTAAATATTTCACATTCCAATGTTCTTCACATAGGGGAATATGTTCTTAGTATTTCTAAATAGATGTTCCTATATATACAGTATCTCACAAAAGTGCGTACACCCCTCACATTTTTGTAAATACTTTATTATATCTTTTCATGTGACAACACTGAAGAAATTACACTTTGCTACAATGTAAAGTAGTGAGTGTACAGCCTGTATAACAGTGTAAATTTGCTGTCCCCTCAAAATAACTCAACACTCAGCCAATAATGTCTAAACCGTTGGCAAGAAAAGTGAGTACACCCCTAAGTGGAAATGTCCAAATTGGGCCCAATTAGCCATTTTCCCTCCCCGGTGTCATGTGACTCGTTAGTGTTACAAGGTCTCAAGTGTAAATGGGGAGCAGGGGTGTTAAATTTGGCGTTATCGCTCTCACACTCTCTCATACTGGTCACTGAAAGTTCAACATGGCACCTCATGGCAAAGAACTCTCTGAGAATCTGAAAAAAGAATTGTTGCTCTACATAAAGATGGCCTAGGCTGTAAGAAGATTGCCAAGACCCTGAAACTGAGCTGCAGCATGGGGGGGGGGGGGGGCAAGACCATACAGCGGTTTCACAGGACAGGTTCCACTCAGAACAGACCTCACCATGGTCCACTAAAGAAGTTAAGTGCACGTGCTCAGCATCATATCCAAAGGTTGTCTTTGGGAAATAGACGTATGAGTGCTGCCAGTATTGCTGCAGATGTTGAAGGGGTGGGTGGTCAGCCTGTCAGTGCTAAGACCATATACCACACACTACATTAAATTGGTCTGCATGGCTGCCATCCCAGAAGGAAGCCTCTTCTAAAGATGATGCACAAGAAAGCCGGCAAACAGTTTGCTGAAGACAAGCAGACTAAGGACATAGATTACTGGAACCATGTCCTGTGGTCCGATGAGACCAAGATAAACTTATTTGGTTCAGATGGTGTCAAGCGTGTGTGGCGGCAACCAGGTGAGGAGTACAAAGACAAGTGTGTCTTGCCTACCGTCAAGAATGGTGGTTGGAGTTTCATGCAATGGTCTTGCATGAGTGCTTCCGGCACTGAGGAGCTACAGTTCATTGAGGGAACCATGAATGCCAACATGTACTGTGACATACTGAAGCAGAGCTTCAGAGGCTGAGCCGCAGGGCAGTATTCCAACATGATAACGACCCCAAACACACCTCCAAGATGACCACTGCCTTGCTAAAGAAGCTGAGGGTAAAGGTGATGGATTGGCCAAGCATATCTCTAGACCAAAACCCTATTGCGCATCTGTGGGGCATCCTCAAATGGAAGGTGGGGAACTAACATCCACCAGCTCCGTGATGTTGTCATGGAGTAGTGGAAGAGGACTCCAGTGACAACCTGTGAAGCTCTGGTGAACTCCATGCCCAAGAGAGCTAAGGTAGTGCTGGAAAGTAATGGTAGCCACACAAAATATTGACACTTTGGGCCCAATTTGGACATTTCCACTTAGGGGTGTACTCACTTTTGTTGCCAAAGGTTTAGATATTAATGGCTGTGTGTTGAGTTATTTTGAGGGGACAGCAAATTTACACTGTTATACAGGCTGTACACTCACTACTTTACATTGAAGCAAAGTGTCATTTCTACAGTGTTGTCACATAAAAAGATATAATAAAATATTTACAAAAATGTGAGGGGTGTACTCAGTTTTGTGAGATACTGTATCTGTATATATCTATACCTATATTTAATGTATGTATAGAGGTATAAACATATATTTGAGGAAAAAAAACATTATTTCTTTCATGTAATTAGCAAGAGTCCATGAGCTAGTGACGTATGGGATATACATTCCTACCAGGAGGGGCAAAGTTTCCCAAACCTCAAAATGCCTATAAATACACCCCTCACCACACCCACAAATCAGTTTTACAAACTTTGCCTCCTGTGGAGGTGGTGAAGTAAGTTTGTGCTAGATTCTACGTTGATATGCGCTCCGCAGCAGGTTGGAGCCCGGTTTTCCTCTCAGCGTGCAGTGAATGTCAGAGGGATGTGAAGAGAGTATCGCCTATTTGAATTCAATGATCTCATTCTACGGGGTCTAATTCATAGGTTCTCGGTTATCGGTCGTAGAGATTCATCTCTTACCTCCCTTTTCAGATCGATTATATACTCTTATATATACCATTACCTCTACTGATTCTCATTTCAGTACTGGTTTGGCTTTCTACTACATGTAGATGAGTATCCTGGGGTAAGTAAGTCTTATTTTTGTGACACTCTAAGCTATGGTTGGGCACTTTTATATAAAGTTCTAAATATTTGTGTTTAAACATTTATTTGCCTTGATTCAGGATGTTCAATATTCCTTATTTCAGACAGTCAGTTTCATTATTTGGGATAATGCATTTGAATAATCAATTTTTTTCTTACCTTAAAATTTGACTTTTTTCCCTGTGGGCTGTTAGGCTCGCGGGGGCTGAAAATGCTTAATTTTATTGCGTCATTCTTGGCGTGGACTTTTTTGGCGCAAAAAATTCTTTGTTATTTCCGGCGTCGTTCTTGTCACCGGAAGTTGCGTAATTTTTTTACTTTTTTGCGCCAAAAGTGTCGGCGTTACCCGGATGTGGCGTCATTTTTGGCGCTAAAAGCATTTAGGCGCCAAATAATGTGGGCGTCTTTTTTGGCGCTAAAAAATATGGGCGTCATTATTGTCTCCACATTATTTAAGTCTCATTGTTTATTTGCTTCTGGTTGCTAGAAGCTTGTTCACTGGCATTTTTTCCCATTCCTGAAACTGTCATTTAAGGAATTTGATCAATTTTGCTTTATATGTTGTTTTTTCTATTACATATTGCAAGATGTCTCATATTGACCCTGAATCAGAAGATACTTCTGGAAAATCGCTGCCTGATGTTGGATCTACCAAAGTTAAGTGTATTTGCTGTAAACTTGTGGTATCTGTTCCTCCAGCTGTTGTTTGTAATGAATGTCATGACAAACTTGTTAATGCAGATAATATTTCCTTTAGTAATGTTACATTACCTGTTGCTGTTCCATCAACATCTAATACTCAGAGTGTTCCTGTTAACATAAGAGATTTTGTTTCTAAATCCATTAAGAAGGCTATGTCTGTTATTCCTCCTTCTAGTAAGCGTAAAAGGTCTTTTAAAACTTCTCATTTTTCAGATGAATTTTTAAATGAACATCATCATTCTGATTCCGATAATGTTTCCTCTGGTTCAGAGGATTCAGTTTCAGAGGTTGATGCTGATAAATCTTCATATTTATTCAAAATAGAATTTATTCGTTCTTTACTTAAAGAAGTCTTAATTGCATTAGAGATAGAGGAATCTGGTCCTCTTGATACTAAATCTAAATGTTTAAATAAGGTTTTTAAATCTCCTGTAGTTATTCCAGAAGTTTTTCTTGTCCCTGATGCTATTTCTGAAGTAATTTCCAGGGAATGGAATAATTTGGGTAATTCATTCACTCCTTCTAAACGTTTTAAGCAATTATATCCTGTGCCATCTGACAGATTAGAGTTTTGGGACAAAATCCCTAAGGTTGATGGGGCTATCTCGACTGCTAAACGTACTACTATTCCTACGGCAGATAGTACTTCCTTTAAGGATCCTTTAGATAGGAAAATTGAATCCTTTCTAAGAAAAGCTTACTTATGTTCAGGTAATCTTCTTAGACCTGCTATATCTTTAGCGGATGTTGCTGCAGCTTCAACTTTTTGGTTGGAAGCCTTAGCGCAACAAGTAACAGATCATAATTTTCATAGCATTGTTAATCTTCTTCAACATGCTAATAATTTTATTTGTGATGCCATCTTTGATATCATTAGGGTTGATGTCAGGTATATGTCTCTAGCTATTTTAGCTAGAAGAGCTTTATGGCTTAAAACTTGGAATGCTGATATGTCTTCTAAGTCATCTTTGCTTTCCCTTTCTTTCCAGGGTAATAAATTATTTGGTTCACAGTTGGATTCTATTATTTCAACTGTTACTGGGGGGAAAGGAACTTTTTTACCACAGTATAAAAAATCTAAAGGTAAATTTAGGTCTCCTAATCGTTTTCGTTCCTTTCGTCACAATAAGGAACAAAAGCCTGATCCTTCCCCTACAGGAGCAGTATCAGTTTGGAAAACATCTCCAGTCTGGAATAAATCCAAGCCTTTTAGAAAGCCAAAGCCAGCTCCCAAGTCAACATGAAGGTGCGGCCCTCATTCCAGCTCAGCTGGTAGGGGGCAGATTACGATTTTTCAAAGAAATTTGGATCAATTCGATTCACAATCTTTGGATTCAGAACATTGTTTCACAAGGGTACAGAATAGGCTTCAAGATAAGGCCTCCTGCAAGAAGATTTTTTCTTTCCTGTGTCCCAGTAAATCCAGTGAAGGCTCAAGCATTTCTGAAATGTGTTTCAGATCTAGAGTTGGCTGGAGTAATTATGCCAGTTCCAGTTCTGGAACAGGGGCTGGGGTTTTACTCAAATCTTTTCATTGTACCAAAGAAGGAGAATTCCTTCAGAACAGTTCTGGATTTAAAAATATTGAATCAAGCATTACCAGTTTGTGGCTCTGCCGTTTGGCCTAGCAACAGCTCCAAGGATTTTTACAAAGGTTCTCGGTGCCCTTCTCTCTGTAATCAGAGAACAGGGTATTGTGGTATTTCCTTATTTGGACGATATCTTGGTACTTGCTCAGTCTTCACATTTAGCAGAATCTCATACGAATCGACTTGTATTGTTTCTTCGAGAACATGGTTGGAGGATCAATTTACCAAAAAGTTAATTGATTCCTCAGACAAGGGTAACCTTTTTAGGTTTCCAGATAGATTCAGTATCCATGACTCTGTCTCTGACAGACAAGAGACGTCTAAAATTGGTTTCAGCTTGTCGAAACCTTCAGTCTCAATCATTCCCTTCGGTAGCCTTATGCATGGAAATTCTAGGTCTTATGACTGCTGCATCGGACGCGATCCCCTTTGCTCGTTTTCACATGCAACCTCTTCAGCTCTGTATGCTGAACCAGTGGTGCAGGGATTATACAAAGATATCTCAATTAATATCTTTAAAACCGATTGTACGACACTCTCTGACGTGGTGGACAGACCACCATCGTTTAGTTCAGGGGGCTTCTTTTGTTCTTCCGACCTGGACTGTGATTTCAACAGATGCAAGTCTGACAGGTTGGGGAGCTGTTTGGGGGTCTCTGACAGCACAAGGGGTTTGGGATTCTCAGGAGGTGAGATTACCAATCAACATTTTGGAACTCCGTGCAATTTTCAGAGCTCTTCAGTCATGGCCTCTTCTAAAGATAGAGTCGTTCATTTATTTTCAGACGGACAATGTCACAACCGTGGCATATGTCAATCATCAAGGAGGGACTCACAGTCCTCTGGCTATGAAAGAAGTATCTTGAATACTGGTATGGGCGGAATCCAGCTCCTGTCTAATTTCTGCGGTTCATATCCCAGGTATAGACAATTGGGAAGCGGATTATCTCAGTCGCCAAACGTTACATCCGGGTGAATGGTCTCTTCACCCAGAGGTATTTCTTCAGATTGTTCAAATGTGGGGACTTCCAGAAATAGATCTGATGGCTTCTCATCTAAACAAGAAGCTTCCCAGGTATCTGTCCAGATCCAGGGATCCTCAAGCGGAGGCAGTGGATGCATTGTCACTTCCTTGGAAGTATCATCCTGCCTATATCTTTCCGCCTCTAGTTCTTCTTCCAAGAGTGATTTCCAAGATTCTAAAGGAGTGCTCGTTTGTTCTGCTGGTGGCTCCAGCATGGCCTCACAGGTTTTGGTATGCGGATCTTGTCCGGATGGCCACTTGCCAACCGTGGACTCTTCCGTTAAGACCAGACCTTCTATCGCAAGGTCCTTTTATCCATCAGGATCTCAAATCCTTAAATTTGAAGGTATGGAGATTGAACGCTTGATTCTCAGTCATAGAGGTTTCTCTGACTCTGTGATTAATACTAAGTTACAGGCTCGTAAAACTGTATCTAGGAAGATATTTTATCAAGTCTGGAAGATTTACATTTCTTGGTGTTTTTCTCATCATTTTTCTTGGCATTCTTTTAGAATTCCTAGAATTTTACAGTTTCTTCAGGATGGTTTGGATAAAGGTTTGTCTGCAAGTTCCTTGAAAGGACAAATCTCTGCTCTTTCTGTTCTTTTTCACAGAAAGATTGCTAGTCTTCCTGATATTCATTGTTTTGTACAAGCTTTGGTTCGTATAAAACCTGTTATTAAGTCAATTTCTCCTCCTTGGAGTTTGAATTTGGTTCTGGGGGCTCTTCAAGCTCCTCCGTTTGAACCTATGCATTTGCTGGACATTAAATTACTTTCTTGGAAAGTTTTGTTTCTTTTGGCCATCTCTTCTGCTAGAAGAGTTTCTGAATTATCTGCTCTTTCTTGTGAGTCTCCTTTTCTGATTTTTCATCAGGATAAGGCGGTGTTGCGAACTTCTTTTAAATTTTTACCTAAGGTTGTGAATTCTAACAACCATAGTAGAGAAATTGTGGTTCCTTCATTGTGTCCTAATCCTAAGAATTCTAAGGAAAAGTTGTTGCATTCTTTGGATGTAGTTAGAGCTTTGAAATATTATGTTGAAGCTACTAAGGATTTCCGAAAGACTTCTAGTCTATTTGTTATCTTTTCCGGTTCTAGGAAAGGTCAGAAGGCTTCTGCCATTTCTTTGGCCTCTTGGTTAAAATCTTTAATTCATCATGCTTATGTCGAGTCGGGTAAAACTCTGCCTCAAAGGATTACAGCTCATTCTACTAGGTCAGTTTCTACTTCCTGGGCATTTAGGAATGAAGCTTCAGTGGATCAGATTTGCAAAGCAGCCACTTGGTCTTCTTTGCATACTTTTACTAAATTCTACCATTTTGATGTGTTTTCTTCTTCTGAAGCAGTTTTTGGTAGAAAAGTACTTCAGGCAGCTGTTTCAGTTTGATTCTTCTGCTTATAATTTCAGTTTTTTTCATTATAAGATTTAAACTTTGTTTTGGGTGTGGATTTTTTTCAGCGGAATTGACTGTCTTTATTTTATCCCTCCCTCTCTAGTGACTCTTGCGTGGAAGATCCACATCTTGGGTAGTCATTATCCCATACGTCACTAGCTCATGGACATGCTAATTACATGAAAGAAAACATAATTTATGTAAGAACTTACCTGATAAATTCATTTCTTTCATATTAGGAAGAGTCCATGAGGCCCACCCCTTTTTTGTGGTGGTTATGATTTTTTTGCATAAAGCAAAATTATTCCAATTCCTTATTTTTTATCCTTTCGCACTTTTTTCTTATCACCCCACTTCTTGGCTATACGTTAAACTGATTTGTGGGTGTGGTGAGGGGTGTATTTATAGGCATTTTGAGGTTTGGGAAACTTTGCCCCTCCTGGTAGGAATGTATATCCCATACGTCACTAGCTCATGGACTCTTTCTAATATGAAAGAAATGAATTTATCAGGTAAGTTCTTACATAAATTATGTTATATATATATATATATATATATATATATATATATATATATATATATATATATATATATATATATATATATATATATACATATATATGAGTAAAGTCAGAAATCCAAGTAATCCTAGCATTACCCGGGTAATCCTGATATTACCCAGCAGCTCTGGGTAAAGCCCAATGTAAATTCATACATTGGGCTTTACCCGAGTAATCCTAGAATTACCCAAAATCTTCTGGATAAAGCCCAAATTAATCCTAAAGTGCCTGGATAAAGCACAAGATATGAATAAAGCGGATGGTCGCTACCTGCTTTGCTTAAGTGCCTGGATACAGTTAACTTTTTCAAGCAGGCAGTTATCTGTGTTAACACTGATAGTTGGCAGCATAGTGCCAATTTGATAGGGGATTACCCACTAAATAGTGATGTATTGAATAATGGTGTATAGAATGCATTACTTCACCTGTGTGCATGCAGTGTGTATTGCCACTGAGAGTAAAAAAGGTCCATATAGCAATACAAATTATCCTACAATTCTCCCTTTATTGAATAGACCTGTTAATGTTGATAAGAGGTTTAATCACTAAATGTTGATGAGGGATTATTCAATAAATGTTGACAAGGGGTTTAATTAATAATTACTAACCAAGCATCTGTGGGTAAAGCCTGATGTACTGTAATTCCCCCAATTTTGCCTCCACCTGGGGGGTTCAAGGAAGGTGCCCCACCGATCTTCTGGCAGCCTCCCAAGTGAACCTTGAAAAAAAACATAATTTATGCTTACCTGATAAATTTATTTCTCTTGTAGTGTAGTCAGTCCACGGGTCATCCATTACTTATGGGATTATATCTCTTCCCCAACAGGAAGTTGCAAGAGGATCACCCAAGCAGAGCTGCTATATAGCTCCTCCCCTCACATGTCATATCCAGTCATTCGACCGAAACAAGATGAGAAAGGAGAAACCATAGGGTGCAGTGGTGACTGGAGTTATAATTTAAAATTTAGAACCTGCCTCAAATAGACAGGGCGGGCCGTGGACTGAACACACTACAAGAGAAATAAATTTATCAGGTAAGCATAAATTATGTTTTCTCTTGTTAAGTGTGTTCAGTCCACGGGTCATCCATTACTTATGGGATACCAATACCAAAGCTAAAGTACACGGATGAAGGGAGGGACAAGGCAGGAACATTTAACAGAAGGAACCACTACCTGAAGAACCTTTCTCCCAAAAACAGCCTCCGAAGAAGCAAAAGTGTCAAATTTGTAAAACTTTGAAAAAGTGTGAAGTGAAGACCAAGTCGCAGCCTTGCAACTCTGTTCAACAGAAGCCTCGTTTTTAAAGGCCCAGGTGGAAGCCACAGCTCTAGTAGAATGAGCTGTAATTCTTTCAGGAGGCTGCTGTCCAGCAGTCTCATAGGCTAAACGTATTATGCTACGAAGCCAAAAAGAGAGAGAGAGAGGTAGCCGAAGCCTTTTGACCTCTCCTCTGTCCAGAGTAAACGACAAACAGGGAAGAAGTTTGACGAAAATCTTTAGTTGCCTGCAAATAGAACTTTAGGGCACGGACTACGTCCAGATTATGCAAAAGTCGTTCCTTCTTTGAAGAAGGGTTAGGACACAATGATGGAACAACAATCTCTTGATTGATATTCCTGTTAGAAACTACCTTAGGTAAGAACCCAGGTTTATTACGCAGAACTACCTTGTCTGAATGAAAAATCAGATAAGGAGAATCACAATGTAAGGCAGATAACTCAGAGACTCTTCGAGCCGAGGAAATAGCCATCAAAAACAGAACTTTCCAAGATAACAGCTTAATATCAATGGAATGAAGGGGTTCAAATGGAACGCCTTGCAGGACGTTAAGAACTAAGTTTAAGCTCCACGGCAGAGCAACAGTCTTAAACACAGGCTTAATCCTAGCCAAAGCCTGACAAAAAGCCTGAACGTCTGGAATTTCTGCCAGACGCTAGTGTAGAAGAATAGACAGAGCAGAAATCTGTCCTTTTAACGAACTAGCGGATAAGCCCTTTTCTAAACCCTCTTGTAGAAAAGACAATATCCTAGGAATCTTAACCTTACTCCATGAGTAACTCTTGGATTTGCACCAATACAAATATGTACGCCATATCTTATGGTAAATTCTTCTGGTAACAGGTTTCCTAGCCTGTATTAAGGTATCAATAACCGACTCTGAGAAGCCACGCTTTGAAAGAATCAAGCGTTCAATCTCCATGCAGTCAGCCTCAGAGAAATTTGATTTGGATGGTTGAAAGGACCCTGAATTAGAAGGTCCTGCCTCAGAGACAGAGACCATGGTGGACAGGACGACATGTCCACTAGGTCTGCATACCAGGTCCTGCGTGGCCACGCAGGCGCTATCAGAATCACTGACGCTCTCTCCTGTTTGATCTTGGCAATCAGTCGAGGAAGCATCGGAAATGGTGGAAACACATAAGCCATGTTGAAGACCCAAGGGGCTGTCAGAGCATCTATCAGCACCGCTCCCGGGTCCCTGGACCTGGATCCGTAGCAAGGAAGCTTGGCGTTCTGGAGAGACGCCATGAGATCCAGATCTGGTTTGCCCCAATGATGAATCAGTTGAGCGAAGACCTCCGGATGAAGTTCCCACTCCCCCGGATGAAAAGTCTGGCGACTTAGAAAATCCGCCTCCCAGTTCTCCACGCCTGGGATGTAGATTGCTGACAGGTGGCAAGAGTGAGACTCTGCCCAGCGAATTATCTTTGAGACTCCTGGTTCCCCCTTGATGATTGATGTAAGCCACAGTCGTGATGTTGTCCGACTGAAATCTGATGAACCTCAGAGTTGCTAACTGAGGCCAAGCTAGAAGAGCATTGAATATTGCTCTTAACTCCAGAATATTTATTGGGAGGAGTTTCTCCTCCTGAGTCCATGATCCCTGAGCCTTCAGGGAATTCCAGACTGCGCCCCAACCTAGAAGGCTGGCGTCTGTTGTTACAATAGTCCAATCTGCCCTGCGAAAGGTCATCCCCTTGGACAGGTGGGCCCGAGAAAGCCACCATAGAAGAGAATCTCTGGTCTCTTGGTCCAGATTTAGTAGAGGGGACAAATCTGAATAATCCCCATTCCACTGACTTAGCATGCACAATTGCAGCGGTCTGAGATGCAGTCGCGCAAATGGTACTATGTCCATTGCCGCTACCATTAAGCCGATTACTTCCATGCACTGAGCTACTGACGGGTGTGGAATGGAATGAAGGGCACGGCAAGCATTTAGAAGTTTTGATAACCTGGCCTCCGTCAGGTAAATTTTCATCTCTACAGAATCTATAAGAGTCCCTAGGAAGGGAACCCTTGTGAGTGGTAATAGAGAACTCTTTTCCACATTCACCTTCCACCCATGCGACCTCAGAAATGCCAGAACTATCTCTGTATGAGACTTGGCAGTTTGAAAACTTGACGCTTGTATCAGAATGTCGTCTAGGTACGGAGCCACCGCTATGCCTCACGGTCTTAGTACCGCCAGAAGTGAGCCCAGAACTTTTGTAAAGATTCTTGGAGCCGTAGCTAACCCGAAGGGAAGAGCTACAAACTGGTAATGCCTGTCTAGGAAGGCAAATCTTAGGTACCGATAATGATCCTTGTGAATCGGTATGTGAAGGTAGGCATCCTTTAAGTCCACAGTGGTCATGTACTGACCCTCTTGGATCATGGGTAGGATGGTTCGAATAGTTTCCATTTTGAATGATGGAACTCTTAGGAATTTGTTTAGGATTTTTAAGTCCAAGATTGGTCTGAAGGTTCCCTCTTTCTTGGGAACCACAAACAGATTTGAATAGAATCCCTGCCCGTGTTCCGTCCGCGGAACTGGGTGGATCACCCCCATTAGTAAGAGGTCTTGTACACAGCGTAGAAACGCCTCTTTCTTTATTTGGTTTGCTGATAACCTTGAAATATGAAATCTCCCTTGTGGAGGAGAAGCTTTGAAGTCCAGAAGATATCCCTGAGATATGATCTCCAACGCCCAGGTATCCTGGACATCTCTTGCCCAAGCCTGGGCGAAGAGAGAAAGTCTGCCCCCCACTAGATCCGTTTCCGGATAGGGGGCCCTCTCTTCATGCTGTCTTAGGGGCAGCAGCAGGTTTTCTGGCCTGCTTGCCCTTGTTCCAGGACTGGTTAGTTTTCCAGCCCTGTCTGTAACGAGCAACAGCTCCTTCCTGTTTTGGAGCGGAGGAAGTTGATGCTGCTCCTGCCTTGAGGTTACGAAAGGCACGAAAATTAGACTGTTTGGCCTTTGATTTGGCCCTGTCCTGAGGTAGAGCATGGCCCTTACCTCCCGTAATGTCAGCGATAATTTCTTTCAAGCCGGGCCCGAATAAGGTCTGCCCTTTGAAAGGAATATTAAGCAATTTAGATTTAGAAGTCACGTCAGCTGACCAGGATTTAAGCCATAGCGCTCTGCGTGCTTGGATGGCGAATCCGGAGTTCTTAGCCGTAAGTTTGGTTAAATGTACAGCGGAATCAGAAACAAATGCGTTAGCTAGCTTAAGTGCTTTAAGCTTGTTCATAATTTCATCCAATGGAGCTGTGCGAATGGCCTCTTCCAGAGACTCAAACCAGAATGCCGCCGCAGCAGTGACAGGCGCAATGCATGCAAGGGGCTGTAAGATAAAACCTTGTTGAACAAACATTTTCTTAAGGTAACCTTCTAATTTTTTATCCATTGGATCTGAAAAGGCACAACTATCCTCCACCGGGATAGTGGTACGCTTAGCTAAAGTAGAAACCGCTCCCTCCACCTTAGGGACCGTCTGCCATAAGTCTCGTGTGGTGGGGTCTATAGGAAACATTTTCCTAAATATGGGAGGAGGGGAAAAAGGCACACCGGGTCTATCCCACTCCTTGCTAATAATCTCTGTAAGCCTTTTAGGTATAGGAAACACGTCAGTACACACCGGTACCGCATAGTATCTATCCAACCTACATAATTTTTCTGGAATTGCAACCGTGTTACAATCATTCAGAGCCGCTAATACCTCCCCTAGCAATATGCGGAGGTTCTCAAGCTTAAATTTAAAATTAGAAATCTCTGAATCCAGTCTCCCTGGAACAGATCCATCACCCACAGAATGAAGCTCTCCGTCTTCATGTTCTGCAAATTGTGACGCAGTATCGGACATGGCTCTCACATCATCAGCGCGCTCTGTCCTTAACCCAGAGCTATCACGCTTGCCTCTTAATTCTGGCAATTTAGATAATACTTCTGTCATAACAGTAGCCATGTCTTGCAAAGTGATTTGTAAGGGCCTCCCTGATGTACTTGGCGCCACAAAATCACGCACCTCCTGAGCGGGAGGCGAAGGTACTGACACGTGAGGAGAGTTAGTTGGCATAACTTCCCCCTCGTTGTCTGGTGATAATTTCTTTGCATGTAAAGACTGACTTTTATTTAAAGTTACATCAATGCATTTAGTACACAACCTTCTATGGGGCTCCACATTGGCCTTCATACATAGTGAACAAACAGATTCATCTGTGTCAGACATGTTTAAACAGACTAGCAATGAGACTAGCAAGCTTGGAAAATACTTTTCAAATAAATTTACAAGCAGTAAATAGTGACTCATGGGAGCGTGCCAGACATCATCACTTCCTCTTGAGAAAGTCTGGATAGCACAGACGAAACGCGTTGGGGCGGAGCCAAGGACGGCTCTGATTCATTGAGACTGTGTGTCTGCAAGCAATATCGAAGCGGCAGTATCGATAGCCGTGGACCTGAATAGATTCCTGAAAGAACTGGGACTTGCTTCTTGTTGTTCCCTATAAAGGGATTAATGCGACATCTATATTTTCTGTCTGTAAGTGCATTACCTTTGTGTGTGAATTAAAATTATGAAACTACTACCTTGATGTGGGGTTGCGCTGTCTCTTTCTTTCGCCCTAGGATTTTCAATTAAAGAGAGCGTTTGGAAACAAGCCTCTGGAACCAGCTGCACCTCATTTTCAAATTTGTGAATAGGAGTTGGCAACACAAAAATTCCTGCAACTAATATAGCCATACGAGTGTACTCCTAAGACTACTTCCCTGCAGTGGGTAATATCATTCTCAAAAACACATCAGTGTTTTTATTTACCTGTGGTTTTGATTCACTTATGGTTTTTACTTACCTGTTGTTTTGTTATTTTTAATTTATTTTTACTTATTTATTTACTCATTCTTTTTTAGTATCAACAAATGTATTTATGAATATGTACGAATATTTTTATTGATCTACCAGTGTGCAATATCTATTTAACAACTGAGAATTGCTCATAGCTATTTGCTATATTTTCCAAAGCATTTTAATTTACATCCACCACTCTACCTAGCTGCGCTGCTAATACTTTTAGTGTAGTGTGTTAAATTTACAAGCAATATAAAAAACGCTACTGTGCCTTTAAGAAGCACAAAAAGCTGTCACAGTTGAAATAACAATGAACCAAATTAGTTATAGCAACCAAATTTTCACAGTAAATGTATTAAGTTAGCAAAGGATTGCACCCACCAGCAAATGGATGATTAACCCCTTAATACCCAAAAACGGATAACAATTTAATAATTAACGTTTTTATCACAGTCAAACACACTGTCACAGGTCTGCTGTGACTGATTACCTCCCTCAAAATGAATTTTGAAGACCCCTGAGCTCTCTAGAGACGTCCTGGATCATGGAGGATGAAGTAGGAAGATTGTGACTGAATTTTTACTGCGCAAAAAATCGCTAAAATAGGCCCCTCCCACTCATATTACAACAGTGGGGAAGCTCAGTTAACTGTTTCTATGCAGAAACAAAAGTTAGCCATGTGGTAAAAATCATGCCCCAATAAGTTTTATCACCAAGTACCTCACAAAAAACGATTAACATGCCAGTAAACGTTTTGAACATACATTTTAAAAGTTATGAAGTGTTATTAATAAGCCTGCTACCAGTCGCTTTTACTGCAGTTAAGGCTCACACATTACTTCAGTATTAACAGTATTTTCTATTTTTTTTCCTCAGCCTAATACCAGTCGCTACCACTGCATTTAAGGCTGAACTTACATTACATTGGTATCAGCAGTAATTTCTCAGTCAATTCCATTGCTTAGAAAAATAATTTACTGCACATACCTCGTTTGCAGGGGGGCCCTGCATGCTATTCCCCTTTTCTGAAGTTACCTCACTCCTCAGAATGTGCGAGAACAGCCAGTGGATCTTAGTTACGTCTGCTAAGATCATAGAAAACGCAGGCAGATTCTTCTTCTAATGCTGCCTGAGAAACAAACAGCACACTCCAGTGCCATTTAAAATAACAAACTTTTGATTGAAGAAATAAACTAAGTTTAAAAACACCACAGACCTCTCACAACGACCTATCTTTAGTTAGGTTGCAAAAGAATGACTGGATATGACATGTGAGGGGAGGAGCTATATAGCAGCTCTGCTTGGGTGATCCTCTTGCAACTTCCTGTTGGGGAAGCTATATAATCCCATAAGTAATGGATGACCCGTGGACTGACTACACTTAACAAGAGAAATTAGGTTTACTAGAGGGACTTCACCCCCCTTGAATCCCCTAGGCCAAGGCAAAAAAGATAGTTAAGATGGGGGCATTACAGTGTATCGGGCTGTTGGTGTAACAAAACATGCTACAAAACAAACATATGAAAACTAAAAATGTTTAAAGTGACATTAAACCCAAAAATGTTCTTTCATGATTCAGATGGATAATACCATTTTAAACAATTTTCTAATTTACTTCTATTATCTAATAATAGCAAATTCTATTATCTAATTTGCTTCATTCTCTTGATATTCTTTCCTGAAAAGCATATCTAGATAGGCTCAGTAGCTTCTGATTGGTGGCTGCACATAGATTGCTATTTCTTTAACAAAAGATATCTAAATAATGAAGCAAATTAGATAATAGAGGTAAATAGGAATGTTGTTTAAAATTGTATTTTCTATCTGAATCAGGAAAGAAAATATTTCGGTTTAATGTCCCTTTAATTTCTTTAAAACTGTTTAATTTCCTGTTGGGGTGTTTTCCTAGCATTACCCGGGTAAAGCCCAATATATGATATTATTATCTTTATCCAGATGTTTAAATTCCTGTTGATGTGTAAAATGTTTAATGTTTTATGTAACAAAATGTGTTACAAAACAAACATATGACATATTAGCTTTATCTAGAGGTGTTTGAGTAATACTAGCATTACCCGGATAAAGCCCAATGTATGATCTTACATTGGACTTTACTCACAGCCACAGTATATGTATTTATGAATAAAAAGAACATATTCTGCTATGTGAAGAACATTGGAATGTGAAATATTCATATTTTTATGTCTGGTTTTAGCGCACTTGAGAATATGTGATCGGGTTTGCACACGAGTAGGATGTTCACGCGAGTAGGATGTTAGGTTTTTTCCACTTTTTTGCTTTTTTGTGGTTATCACGCACATTTACTTTCAACTCATAATATTAGCGCAACCAGACACACGGAAAAAGCTTACTTCTAGTGCTCCACTTTTACTCTGGCCCAATATTGCAAAGGAAATTAAAGGGACACTGAACCCAAATTTTTTCTTTTGTGATTCAGATAGAGCATACAATTTTAAGCAACTTTCTAATTTACTCCTATTATCAATTTTTCTTTGTTCTCTTGCTATCTTTATTTGAAAAAGAAAGTCCAGAACCTTGGACAGCACTTGTTTATTGGTGGATGAATTTATCCACCAATTAGCAAGAACAACCCAAGTTGTTCACCAAAATGGGCCAGCATCTAAACTTGCATTCTTGCTTTTCAAATAAAAATACCAAGAGAATGAAGAACATTTTCTAATAGGAGTAAATTAGAAAGTTGCTTAAAATTGCATGCTCTATCTAAATCACAAAAGAAAAAATGTGGGTTCAGTGTCCTTTTAAAGAACTCAGTGAAAATCAGAAAACAATTGCAAGAACTTATAGTACGTTTAGCACAACCTCTCAGACCATGTGACCAGAATTAGCAGGTAGGAAGTCTCAGAGCCTGGGATTATGCTATGGCAGTAGCTAGAGGCCTATGAACGGTAGCTGTGTGTAGTAAAAAGCAGAAGATTAAGAGGACAAATAGAAACTGAAGTGGGTACATTTTTGGGCATGTTTGGGCAGTAGGGTTGCCACCTTTTTTTCAGGCTAAACCCCAACTCTTTTGCAGCATACACAGTGCAGCAACAAAAAAAATGTTTAGGGTAGGAGACGTGGGTGGACTCAGGAGAGAAGTTAGAGAGAAGGAGGTAAGTTAAACCTAGATATGCCCGGTCCTGTGTAAACAATAAAAGCGGGCACACAATTTGAAATCTTGACTGTCCAGGTCAATTCCAGACAGGTGGAAACCTTCAAGGGACACTGAACACAGATAGAGCATGCAATTTTAAGCAACTTTCTCATTTACTCCTATTATCAAATTTTCTTCATTCTCTTGGTATGTTTATTTGAAAAGCAAGAATGTAAGTTTAGATGTCGGCCAATTTTTGGTGAACAACCTGGGTTGTCCTTACTGATTGGACAGCACCAATAAACAAGTACTATACATGGTGCTGAACCAAAAATTTGCTGGCTCCTTAGCTTAGATGCCTTCTTTTTCAAATAAAGATAGCAAGAAAACAAAGAAACGTTGATCATAGAAGTAAATTAGAAAGATGCCTAAAATTGTGTGCTCTTTCTGAATCATGAAAGAAAAAATGTGGGTTTAGTGTCCCTTTAAGGGAAGGGTGTCACTGTGCGCAGGGAAGGGTGCCACTTAAAAGCTTGCTACCACATAGAGCTCTTTTTATAATGCTCAATATGGACACATTTTTGCTACACTGCACACTCTATTGGTATAAACAGAACATTATTTATGGCTGTTTTTACACACAAATTATAATATCCAAAGCCCTGGTGAAGCTGTTACTAGATACTATGCTCTTAAGGGTTTCTTCTATTAGGGAAACCCTGTCAGGCTAGTGTTTTATACAGAGTATTGATTATGGTTGTCACTATACACAATCCCCAGACCAGGAGACACCCACTCATTCGCCTTGGCACTGAAGCTATAGAGAGCCACCTATTCGGTGGCTTCCACAATGCCATTAGTGTAATGGTCAGTGTGCCACAGGGCTGCAAGCTCATCTCATGCCCAGCTTTACTGCACACCTCCATCTTGTCATAGGACTTGAAGCGTTGTCACAGCTTAAATCTCCCTTCGGCAGTGCTGTTGGTCATCTAATACTCTGAAACTAATTTAGCTTCTTAAAGGGATAATAAACACACATTTTTTCTTTAATTATTCAGATAGAGCAGCAATTTTAAGCAAATTTCTAATTTACTCCTATTATCAATTTTTCTTCATTCTCTTGCTATCTTTATTTGAAAAGCAGGAATGCAAAGCTTAGGAGCTGGCCCATTTTTGGTTCAGCATCTGGGTAGCGCTTGCTGTTTGGTGGCTAAATGTAGCCACCAATAAGCAAGCTCTATCCAGGGTGCTGAACCAAAAATGGGCTTGGTTCTAAGCCTTACATTCCTACTTTCAAATAAATGTAGCAAGTGAACGAAGAAAAAATTGATAATAAGAGAGCATGTAATTTGACACAACTTTCTAATTTACTATCTGAATCATTAAAGAAAAAATTTGGGTTAAGTGTCCCTTAAACTGAACACAAAGTTTGAAAAACAGTCTGGGTCAACCCTAATGGGCAGTATGCTGGATTCTTCTACAGTGTAGAGAGAGTTGTAGGAGAACAATAAGGACAGAAATGGCAACTCCTGACTATCCCAAAAAATGCAGGTCAGTTTGGTGTTCTGCATTCGTTGCTTTACACTTTAATATAAGTAAACTTGTAACAATCACAAGGCTCTAAACTATCCCATGTTTTGTAGAAGGATTCCTTTTGGTAGCTCTGACCTGCTGATCCTCCTAGTGAACCCTGTGATACACACAGACTGTTTTATCTAGTGATACTCATTTATACTGCTTTATAAACTAATAGCACACATACATTACTCTACTGATACAAATATAAATTGCTTTATACACTGGTACTCACACTAATTTAACACCAACACAAATATATGTTACTGATACACATAAACGGCTTTACACACGGATGCACACATACACACTAACACTGCTACATATAATGATACTCACATACACTGTTTGTACGCTGAGACATACACTGCTTGATACACTGAAACTTACATGTACTGCTTGATATACTGTTACTCACATTCACAGCTTTAAACACATAAACTACTTTACACCCTGATGCACACATATACACTATGGGGTAGATTTATCAAGCAGCAAATACTGCAATCTACCCCCGTAGTTTCAGGTTCCCCTGAAACTGAAGTTAAATGGCAGTGGTCTTAAGACCGCTGCTCCTTAACTCATCCGCCACCTCTGAGGTGGCGGACAGCAATCATCGGATACAATCGGGATGATTGACACCCCCTGCTAGCGATACCACAGGGGGTGCTATTCTCGTGAAATGCTTATGCTGTTGGCATTTATTGATGTGCGGCGGACATGATCTCCTGCATCAGATCATGTCCGCCTGCACAATGATAAATCGGCCCCTATCACTGCTATTATATATACTCACATTCACTGCTTGATACACTGATACATCCATTGCTTTATATACTGATACACTGTTTTATATACTAATACATACACTGCTTAATACACTGATACTCACACTGTTTTATACACTGATACTCACATACAACGCTTTATACACGGACACTCACATACACTGATACTCACATACACTGCTTGATACACTTATACTCACATACACTGTTTTATACAATGATGATACTCACATACACTGCTTGATACACATACTCACATACACTACTTTATATACAGATAGGCACATACACCGCTTTATACACTGATACGTACATACACCGCTTTATACACAGATAGGTACATACACTGCTTTATACACAGATAGGTACATACACTGCTTTATACACTGATACGTACATACACCGCTTTATACACTGATACGTACATACACCGCTTTATACACTGATATGTACATACACCGCTTTATACACTGATATGTACATACACCGCTTTATACACTGATACGTACATACACCGCTTTATACACTGATACGTACATACACCGCTTTATACACTGATACGTACATACACCGCTTTATACACAGATAGGTACATACACCGCTTTATACACTGATATGTACATACACCGCTTTATACACTGATATGTACATACACCGCTTTATACACTGATACGTACATACACCGCTTTATACACTGATACGTACATACACCGCTTTATACACTGATACGTACATACACTGCTTTATACACTGATACGTACATACACCGCTTTATACACTGATACGTACATACACCGCTTTATACACTGATACGTACATACACCGCTTTATACACAGATAGGTACATGGCACCGCTTTATACACAGATAGGTACATGGCACCGCTTTATACACAGATAGGTACATGGCACCGCTTTATACACAGATAGGTACATACACCGCTTTATACACTGATTCGTACATACACCGCTTTATACACTGATACGTACATACATCGCTTTATACACAGATAGGTACATGGCACCGCTTTATACACAGATAGGTACATGGCACCGCTTTATACACAGATAGGTACATACACCGCTTTATACATACACCGCTTTATACACTGATACATACACACACTGAAGATCACACTGTTACTCACATACACTGTTTTTTATTAATAACTTTATTTTTGAAAAAGTTTTTTTACAGGTAAGCTTAAACACTACCACACAGCATTATACAATATCTTGTCATCATAAGGCAATAATAATATGAGGTATAACATGATCTTTTCAAGGGATCTGAGTCTGAATTATGTCTACCAGAATATCCTGGACCATGTGGAGCGGTCAAGTTCCCTGCTTAATTAGAACTTTTAAAAGAACAAAAACCATACAAAACAATACAAGACAAAACCATAAATAAATCTTGGCTAACTGCATCAATGAGTTTAGAGAATGTTACAGGGTGTTATCATACTAAGTATGGGAAGAAACATGCTCTGGGGTATTAACTGCACTATTTTGGTATTTACTTTCACATTCTGTTGGGATTATTTTGCATTTATAGTAGTAGTGCAAAGTCTGGCCTTCCATAATAGGTATTGATGTCTGTAGATTCTAGTTATGTCAATGGTCCGATGCAGTCATGCCAACTAATAACATTAAACATACAACATAAACTTCAAGACAACTTAAGTACCTTTGAGCTGTAAATAAAAGAGTGATCAAGGTGCTGCGGAGCTGCGTCGGCGGATGGATGCGCCCAAGTTCCAAGGTCCCCACATGTGGCCACTAAGATTTCCAATGAGGTGGTGACTGTGGCAGACCCTTTTAGCAGTGTGTTAGTTAAGAGTCAGTGTCTGAGTTCGGTTCAGGTATACACCAGCGACCTCGTAGGTTCTCATTTAGCATGAACATGGAATTTTGGAAGGGGCGCAGGAGTTTCCCCCTCAGTCCTACAGGTAGGTGCAATAAGTACGGGTCCCACTTAGTCATGAATGATTTAACTCTAGCATCACGGTCACTCTGTGTGTCTGCGTGTTCTGCCAGAAACTGTTGATGTATAGCATGGGTTAGTTTTTTAAAAGGAGGCTCTCTATTCTTTGCCCAGTATTGTAGGATTAGTTTCCTAGCTACCAGCACCACCATAGTAGCGAATTTTCGGTGTTTTAGTGGTAATGGGATGTCTTGAAAGAAGAATATGACAGCTGCATTTAAAGTTATATGAGTTGTAAGTACCTTAGACAGCCAAAATCTAACCTTGCCCCAAAACCTTTGCAGCTTAGGGCAGTCCCAAACTAGGTGTGTCCAGTCCGGGGCAGATAGTGAACATTTGGGGCAGTTGCTCGCCGCATCTTTTACCCATTTAGCTCTGATTGTCGGTGTTATGTATGCGTGATGTAAGAATTTTATTTGTGTTTCTCTCAAGCTTGCGGACAAAGTCGTTTTCCTGACTGTGGCTATGCTACTCGAGATGTGTTCTGATGTAACCTCAGGTACCCTTTGCCCCTGCCACTTAGTGATGATGCCCTGCAATGCTTGCGTTTCATGGTGTGTGGCTATTGCCTTATAAATGGGAGAGATTGAGTGGTTACCCTGGGAAGCTTGATTACACAGAGCAACAATTTTACCAGAGGTTAGCGAGGTCAGTCCCTCAGTCAGAAGAGTTTGTGTGTAATGTCTACTCTGGAGATAGGCGAATCTATGTGAGGCTGGGAGGGTGTATCGTGTTTGAAGGTCAGAAAAGGGGAGAGTCTGTTGTGTCGTGGGATTGATTAGTTGTGCTACCATAGTCAGTCCTTGGCGTTCCCAATGTTTAAAGGCAGATGTGGTGTATCCCGGGAGAAAGTTAGGATTCCCTTGAAGTGGTAAGTATTTGCTAAATTTGAACTCCATCCCCCATGTTTTGCAAAGTTTGGCCCAGGCTCTCAAGGTGTCCCTAAATAGTATGTTGTGTTTTACGTGTGGGGGGAGCGAGGCTAGAGAGGTGTGTGTCAGAAAGGCCAGATGTGTGGGTGCTAGGAGTTCCCTCTCTACGGGGGGTGAAAAATAATCAGAATGCGTTAGCCATCCTACAACTATTTTTGTTAGGGATGCCCAGTTGTACCACCCAAGATTAGGAAGGCTGAGTCCACCAGAATCAGTTGACATTGCGAGGTGGAGCCTGTTAATTCTTGGTTTCTTATTCTGCCAGACGAAGTTACCAAACATAGTCGTCAAGGCATTTAAATCACGCTTAGTCAGTAGCAGAGGGAGCATTTGAAGGGGGTAGAGTAGTTTTGGTAAGATGATCATTTTCAATAAATGAATTCTCCCCGTAAGGGATAAAGGCAAGTTTCTCCAACCTGCCAGTTGATGTTTAACAAGGGTTAGGGTTCTACCGATGTTTAGATGGTACAACCTGTTCATGTCAGTGTGTAGCTGTATCCCCAAGTATGTGAAAGTGCCAGAGGTCACCTTTAGGCCTGTCTCCTGCAGTTGTGTTTTCCTAGTGTTCCGTAACCATGTGAGTTCAGATTTATCTAGGTTGATTTTGTAACCAGAGATCGCACTGAATTTATCTAAGATACTCAGGAGTTTGGGTATATTAATATGTGGGTTAGAGACATACAGAAGTAAGTCGTCCGCATATAAAGATAGGTGTATTGTCTGCTTATGAATTTTTAGGCCTTCACTATGCTGGCGGATGTAACACGCAAGCGGTTCCATTGCCAAGTTGAAGAGCAGCGGAGAAAGAGGGCATCCCTGCCTGGTTCCCCTTTCCAATAGGAATGAGGGAGACACCTGACCGTTGATAATAATGGAGGCTGAGGGTGAAGCATAGAGTTGTTGGAGTGCATTGAGAAAATTCCCTGAGATGCCAAATCTGTCTAATGAGGTATATAGGTGGTCCCACTCTATTCGATCGAACGCTTTTTCAGCGTCGATAGCGAATAGGCATGCGTCTACATTGGGTTTCTGGTGTTCTAAATAGTGCGTGTTATTGTAGTGAGATATGACTGCTAGTGTTTTTCTGATATTGATCACTGAAGTTCGTTTTTTGATAAAGCCTGTCTGATCCGGGTGAACCAGATCAGGCAGTATCTCAGCTAGCCTGTCCGCCAGTATCTTAGTATATAACTTGTAGTCGCTGTTAAGCAGCGAGATTGGTCTGTATGAGGAGGGCATTGTATGATCCTTATTCGGCTTTTGGAGAACGCATATGTTGGCGTCAGTAAATCTCATATCTGGAGTAGAAGTCCCCAGAAGGTAGCCGGTGTATGTAGAAGCTAGCGTTGGGGCTATGTCAGTGCTAAGAATCTTGTAGTACTCAATGGGGAGGAAGTCTGGGCCTGCGGCTTTCCCTATTTTTGAGCTGCTAATGGCTCTCAGCACTTCCTGCACTTGTATGGGGGAGTTTAAACTCTCTCTCTGGGATTCAGACAGTCGAGGTAGCAATATATTGTTCCAGAACGTGTGTTTGTCCGTTTCTGCAATGTTCTGACTAGTGTATAGTGCTTTATAATAAGTTATGAACTCCCTCATTATATCCTTTGTATCAGTCCTAAGGTTTGTCCCAGATTTGATTGCAGATATGAAAGATTTAGGTGTATGAATTTTGACTAGATTTGCTAGGAGTCTGCCAGCCTTGTTACCGTGTCGGTAGAATTTGCCTTGTCTATGTATGTTAAAGATATGGTCTAAAATTTGTAGGTGTGAGTCCCGCTCTTGTTTGGCATCATAATATTTCTGTCGATTCTGTGCTGTGGGGTTACTTAAATAGGTGTTATAGGTAGAAGTCAGGTTGGAAAGAAGTTGTGTGGCAGTTTTCTTCTGTGACTTAGAGTGATGTGCCGTGTAGGCTGTGATTCTGCCTCTAATAACTGTTTTGGATGCATGCCAGAAGAGATCAGTGTTAGTTCTATGGCTGTCATTATCAAAAGTATATTCCAGCCAGAAGGCCTTCAGTTGTTGTCTAAATTCTGTGTTAGTGTACAGATATGAGGGGAACTTCCAAGACTTTTTAAAAGGTGGTGTTTTGAGGAGTTGCAGTGTTAGTTTTATGGGAGCATGGTCTGAAAGTGTGATTGGGAGAATGGAGGTGTTTAGTATGTTAGGAGTGAGTTGAGGGGATGTAAGGAAGTAGTCAATGCGGGAGAGAGTGTGGTGTGTTTTCGAGACACAGGTATAGTCTTTGTGGTCAGGGTGTTGTAGCCTCCAAAGATCGTGTAGTCCCAACCCCTCTCTAAACGCTGATATGATCTGTGTTTCTTGTTTGTGTTTGGGGTGCAGTCTTTGCTTTGAAGAGGAACTAGTTTGGTCATAAAACCTGTCTAGTGGGCACGCTTGCGCCATATTAAAGTCTCCCCCCACTATAACATGGGAGTCTGAGTGTTGAGTAATTAGTGACTGCATAGATGCCCAGAACTGCGTATCGGAGTGGTTGGGTCCGTACACATTACATAGTTGGAATTTGTAGTCTTTGGAGTGTATGGAGGTGAAAATGTAGCGTCCCTCCTCATCTATTTTTGTATTGGAGAAAGTTATAGGTAGATTCTTCCTTACTAAGATTGCCACTCCACGTCTCCTTCCCCCTGAAGGTGAGTAGAGGATGTGCCCCACCCACCGTACTTTAAGTTTTTCATGTTCCTCAGCAGTGAGATGTGTCTCCTGCAGCATAGCTATGTCTGCTTGTATGGAGTTGAGGTATTGTATAATTCTGCTCCTCTTGACCGGGGAGGTAATACCTCCCACATTCCAAGAGACTATGTTAAGGTTTATGGCCATGTGTGAGGTCATTAAGGGAATGGAGGCAACTGACACAGTCTAAGATGAGGGCAGGAGGTGTCACGGAGGGTAGTGAAGTCAGCCTGAGTTTGTGTGTTGTCGGGGGAGGAGGAGTGCATATGTACCGTAGTAGTGCTGTCAGGACTTGAAGTGAGGTGTACTGTGAAAGGAGACTTACTAGCTTTATGAGTGAGGAACAGTTGGGCAGGGAGGTCATCTGTGGTCCAGTTGTCTGTGTGCAGCCAATCCATCCGCCGACCACAGCCCCTGGGTATTCTGTTATGAGGGAAAGAAAAGAGAGGTTAAGGCACATCCGGCAGTTGAAAGTATCCGCTAGGGGTAGTTTCGGTATGGTGCACCCTGAGCATATGCATGTATATAGTAACTGAAATAAAAAAGGGGATGAGCCTTTAACGCTAAACAAGTCAGTTAAGGGGACATTGTATGTGGTACTAAGAAAAATAATGTAACATACAGAAGAGAACGACAAAGAAAGATAAATACATTCAAACAACAAAATAATAACTTGCGGGAACTGTCTCCCTAGGGAGGCTGGAGTCTCTGGAGTGAAGAGAGCGGCAGGCCGCCAGGGCCACTCCCGCTCCCTGTCAGTGTCCTGTAGAGTGGTTTTCCTAAGAGCAACCAGTTCAGCAGTGGGAATGTCCACGGCCATGGGGGATTCCTGTGTCCAGTGACACATGAAGCCGCAATCCAGCATCTGGAGGAAGAAAACGTGTCTCCTGTGGTATGAAGCACGATCCAATCCATTGGTCAGGTTGCAGTTTTTTCAGCGTCTAGGAAGGCTTTTAATTCTTTAGGAGAGCGAAAGAATCTGGCACCTCTTGGGGTCTGTAATCTGAGTTTGGCTGGGTAGAGGAGCGCCACTTGTCTGCCCTCTTCATATAGCTGTGAGCAGTAGGGGGCAAATTCTTTACGAAGTTTGGTAACTTCTGCCGAAAAATCCTGAAATAACAAAAGTTTTTTTCCCTCAAAGAGGACCTCCCCATCATGGGATCTGTAAGCCCTTAACAATGCCAGTTTTTCTTGGTAATTCAGGCATTTAAGTATAACCTGGCGAGGTCTAGCAGCTGTGGTGGTAGAAAGGCCAGTGTCTGGGCCAATGCGGTGGGCTCTTTCCACATCTATCGGGAGACGGTCGGGATCCATGCCCAAGATCTTAGGGAATGTGAGGGCTGTGAACTCCAATAAGTCTTTGTTTTTAATGCTTTCTGGGATCCCTATTATACGTAGGTTGTTTCGCCTACTGCGATTCTCAAGGTCGTCGACCTTGTCCTGAAGCGCCTGATTCTGGCGTAGCAGTTGTCTGAGAGAGGTGGAGGTGTTATTTTGACGGTCTTCCATGTCTGAAATCCTCTGTTCCGCCTGATTCATTCTCGTTGAAAATTGGCGCACTTCACTAGTTAAAGTGTCCATTCCTGCTTGCAAAGATTCCATTTTGGGCAGAAAGAAAGACTTCAGCTCCTGCAGGAGATTTGTTGAATCAGGAATCGCTAGATGAGCGGAGCTTGGTGAAGGGGGATTTTCAATCTGTGCCTCTGCAACATGTCGTTGCCTCCTGTCAGTCTGCTTTGCTTTGGACGTCATCTTGCCCTCTAGTGTGCTGGTAAGGGGTTTAAAGTACTTATCAACCTTCATGTGAGATATAGGAAACTCTGATAGTACAGCAGCACAGTTAGAAATATAATATAAAGTGAATATCAAGAACAAGGGAGCACTGGGAGAATGTGTAAAAGGCTTGTAGGGAGCACTCCTGTTTATCCTTTGTCAGATGAGAAAGAAAAAAAAAAAAAGGTTTGAAGCTTCTTAGAGCATGGTGTAGCCACATCAGCAGGGCCTGGAGAAAGTATGCTGCAACTTTTATGAT
Source organism: Bombina bombina (assembly GCF_027579735.1). Classification (NCBI taxonomy): domain Eukaryota; kingdom Metazoa; phylum Chordata; class Amphibia; order Anura; family Bombinatoridae; genus Bombina; species Bombina bombina. The sequence goes on from NC_069504.1 coordinate 793,501,577, forward strand.
ATGTAAAGGACTCTAATATTTTGGTACTCAAAATTTAAGGCTTAAGTCTCATGGGCCAATATGTGAAGGGTCAATAAAAGAATACAAGCAGTCTGTGTGATTGTGCTGTTTTTTTGCCCAGCCTGTGATGTCATTTGGGGCCTTCCCTTGATGTGAGCCTGTATCCCAGTACCTTGAGTGTATCACTTTCCCTCGGCTTTCTTTTTAAATGTGATTGTGTGCTGCAGGGCTCTTTTCTACTTGCCAGATCCCCTCCGGTGTGTTGATCCGTGGGCAACAATAGCCCCTCTGCTTGTGAGGTAGTGCGGTGCAAGTGGCAGAGGTCCGCTCCGGTATGGTGCAGTCTTATGGGATTCTGTGGTGTTTCCTCAACTGTGGCCGTTACTCAGTCTCTGATGTACCACCGATATCTAGGGAGCTTGGGATGTTTGTTCCGGGCCTGCTAGTGAGCTCCGGTGCGTGGCTTGATGCATGTGGGCTCAATCCAATATGGCGCCCGGCAGTTTCAGTTGCTTCGCGCAGTATTGCGCAGTTATGTTTTCCTGGGGGCGAGGGCGATTTAAAAACCCTCCACTGGAAGCCGCCGGTAGGGATTTACTCTTACCCCACAAGGCTGATGTGTGGGAAGGCGGCTGGCAGCGAAAATAAAGAAGTTTGTAGCCCCAAGTTCACGGAGCTCTCACTCCCTGCTGCCAGCCGCTAGCTCCGCCCACCGGAAGTCCCACATACACTGTTTTTTAGTGATACTTCCATACACTGCTTGATACAATGATACTTAAATACACTGCTTAAAGGGACATTGTACACTGGAATTTTCTTTACATAAATGTTTTGTAGATGATCCATTTATATAACACATCTGGGAGTGTTTTTGTAAAAATATATAGTTTTGCTTATTTTTAAATAATATTGTGCTGATTTTCAGACTCCTTACCAAGTATACAGATGTCTACAGATTCTTGTTTGCTCCTGTTTGTCTGATGGGTCTTTTCATATGCAGGGAATCGAAGGAGTGTCTGCTCTTCCTAATTTCTCATGGAAAAAAGCTTTGGAGATTCGCTAATGTTCTGGGTCAGCTACAGAGCCTGAGAGTGTTAGTATCTTTCACATTAACTTTTGCAGTTTCTTCCTAATTTCTCAGCCCATTTCAGTGGGTGTCCCAGCCTAACCTCACCAACAGTGCTAAATTGGGAGCTTTTAAGTTCATTTTTAAAAAGGTTTTATACTCAATTTTTTTAACAGCATCTGTGCATATTCTTCTTTATAGTAGTGCCTATTACATGTAGTTATATGAAAATTGGTGTATACTGTCCCTTTAATACACTGATACCAACTTATAGTATTTAACATAGTGATACCCATTTACGTTGTTAACCACACAATACACTATTTAAAAAGTGCAAAACACATACCCTACACACCAATGCACAGATCTGGTGCTCTCCATATACACTCACATAAACACACACACACTCTTCTTTGCACCCCTATACACACAAAGGGGCATATTTATGCTCTGAGGCCGCGGACAGAAAATAACCCGATCGAAAAGGATCGGGTTGATTGATACCCCCTGCTAGTGGCCAATTGGCCGTGAATCTGCAGGGGGCGGCATTGCACCAGCAGTTCACAATAACTGCTGGTGCAATGATAAATACCTACAGCGTATGCTGTCGCCATTTATCGATTTGCGGCGGACATCATACGCTACATTGTATCATGTCCGCTCGCACATTGATAAATATGCCTCAAACTCTTCTCTGTAAGGATATATAAATGAACTATGCTTAGTTTTACTTGGTATAATGTAAATAAATACTTAGTGATGCATATATATTTAACAAATAAGTCATAGAACCCTATGTTACTTTGTTCATTTGATGGATTTTCTTTGTTAAATGCTGAAAGAATATTTAACACACTTTTGTAAAAAAAATAAAAAAATAAACCATCTTTAGAAAACTACTTTGGAATTGTAGAAATGTTTCATTGTCCAGGGAGGACCACTCAAATAGTGAATAAAGTTCATTAGCCTCTCTTCTGCTACAAGTCCCAGACACACCACTCCACTCATTTCCCCTGCACACTTCCTTTTCTACTCACTCCTGTTTCCAACTCTTCTCTCTAAGCCTGTGTGCTGCCAGACACAAGTGCGGGACCTTTAGTGGCGCTGTTCAGTGCAGGAGGTGATATCTGAGATTGAACTGGCCATAAATCATGTTGAGGGGTGACAGTGTGTGCTAAAACATTGCGCTCAATAAAGAGATGATCCTAACCCTCTGATGCCACCTGACCCTCCCTAATTGACCCTAGACTGGGATGGCGATTAATCATTGTGACATTGGGGGCAGGTGGGGGCTGGATGCAGTGCAACTGAACAACAGAAAGGCAGCAGATCTGTATAAATATACTATGGGCTAGATTTATCAAAGGCTAGGCGAACTCTGTATGTGCTTCGCCGGTAACTGCGCCCCAGCTCGCCTCTGGAGAAGCGCACATGTGCGCCTGAATTTATCATAAAAATAGAGGTAACTTTGTGCAGGCGAGCTGGGGTGTAATAATGATAAATTTCGCCTGTCGGAAACGGCATTTACTCCCTATTAACTCCCTATTTATCACAGTACATCCCTATAAATATTTACGCCGCCATGTTTTGATTATTAAAAAAGTGTTTTTAAGTTAATATTTAGCTTATATTTATATTATATAATGTTTCTGTGCTGTTTTTTATATATGTTGATAATTTAAGATCGCAAAAAATAAATATATTAAAATATCGATAATGGTTGGTACCGATATGCGCCAGTGGAAGCGCACATTTCTGGCAATAACAGTCTCTTCTTGGCGCTGAGCCTTTGAAAAATTAGTTAAAAGAAGAAAGTATTGCATCACAAGATGTAAAAGCATTTATTATAATGGTGTTCGCCTCAGTCTGGATGGCGAAATATACAACACGCAATTGAAGCCGAAATTGCAGTTCCCTATCGACGCAAAGCAGTGATAAATAAGAAACTGGGCGTATTTGTAGATTGGGCTGTTAAATTACGCCTATTACTAATGTAAATTGTAGCACTCGGGAGCACGCCTGTGCGCCTAGGCGGATGCACGCTGAGTGCGAAGACGTTTCTTTCAGATTTGCGCAATTATAGGCGCAGAGTGCTTTGATGACTATGATGATCAGTTTGTATGAGCTATTTTGGACGGAATTAAAGGAGAATGGCTTTGATAAATCTAGCCCTATATATAAATAAAGTATGCCAATAAACATAGACAACAGTATATATTTTATATTAAAATAAAGGCTTTTGCTATTTATTAGTTGGAACTTTCCTCTACTTTAGATACAAGCCTAACCATGAAGCTGTCCTAAAAATAAGAGGGCAATAGATAACTGTAGTCTAGATAGAAACAAAGCAATCTCTAACACTAGACAGATAGGGGTATATTTATCAATGTGCGAGCGGACATCATGCGAAGTAGCGTATCATGTCTGCCGCACATCGATAAATGCTGACAGCATACGCTGTCAGCATTTATCATTGCACCAGCATTCTTGTGAACTGTTGGTGCAATGCCGCCCCCTGCAGATTAGCGGCCAATCGGCCGCTAGCAGGGGGTGTCAATCAACACCTGCTCCATAACTTGTCCGCCTCAGAGCAGGCAGACAGGTAGGTTATGGAGCAGCGGTCTTTAGACCGCTGCTTCATAACTTCTGTTTCCAGCGAGCCAAGGGGCATCAAGATCCATACGGAGCTTGATAAATATGCCCTATTATCTGCAAGCAGGAAGTCACCATGTGACACGGATGGTTCTAGATCACAAAAGGTGGCGATGCAAAAAATCACCACAAATCTAATTCTACTGCCTAATCCTAAGTATATTTATTATGAAATTCCTTGTCTCCCTCCTTTACCCCTCACCTTGCTCTGTGTGAAACACTGGGTATGGAACAAAAAGGGAATAGTTTGCATATTCAGGTAGCTGGCACCTTTGAGGCTTAGGTGCACTACGGCAGTGTTTCTCAACTGCGGTCCTCAAGTACCCCCAACAGGCCAGGTTTGTATTATAGCTGAACCACTTCACAGGTAAAGTAATCAGCTGATTATTTCACCTGTGCACTGGTTTAGCTATAATGAAAACCTGGTGTGTTGGGGGTACTTGAGAACTGCGGTTGAGAAACACTGCACTACGGTAATGATTAAAGGGGCTCAGCGCCAGCATCTATCACCAGAACTACCACTTCCCTTTATTAGACAGAATTTCAACACTCTTTTAAGCATGCCTAAATTAAATACATACCCAAAACTGCCTAACCTTGTCTTGATACACTGAATTTAGACCATGGGAGACATAAACAGTACTTTGAATCATATTCTTCAGTTAGGTGTCCACCCTACATTGTACTGACATTAAAGGGAGAGTAAACGTTTACATTTTGTTGCCTTTAATAAGCATCATTGTGGGGCTATATATATAAACAACATTTGTAGCAGCAGCTATATGAAAAAAAAAACACAGTTAAAGGAACAGTCTAGTCAATATTGAACTTTCATGATTCATATATGGCATGCAATTTTAAACAACGTTCCAATTTACTTTTGTCATCAAATTTGCTTTGTTCTCTTGGTATTCTTAGTTGGAAGCTAAACCTAGCTAGGCTCATATGCTAATTTCTAAGCCCTTGAAGGCCAGCTCTTATCTAAATGGATTTGACAGGTTTTTTTTTACAGTTAGAGGGCATTAGTTCGTGTGTGCCATATAAATAAAAATGTGCTCACGTCTGTGGAGTTACGTATGAGAAGGCACTGATTGGCTAAAATGCAAGTTTGTCAAAAGAACTTAAATAAGAGGGCAGTCTGCAGAGGCTTAAATACAAAGTAATCACAGAGGTAAAACGTGTATTAATATAACCATATTGGTTATGAAAAACTGGGGAATGGGTAATAAAGGGATTATCTATCTTTTTAAACAATACAAATTCTGGAGTAGGCTGTCCTTTTAAAGCAGGTAAGATTCCACTGGACATCCCCAAGCTGGGATTTGTTTTTTCTCTTTAATTCACCAACAAGCAGTAGAGCTAATTAGAAGCTAATTAGAAGGCTATCACTTGCACCATTAGCTATTTTTACTGTGCACATTCCTTTGTTGCTTGTCTGCACCGCTTCCTGACGCACTCTTGCATCTCTCAACCTGACACCCAGAGCAATCCACAGTTTACATGAGTGTGCAAGGTTGCTAGTGAGCATATGCATGGCCTGTTTGCTTCATGAAGCCAGAACAGAAGTGAAGGAATATACCCAGAATAGATACAAACTGTCCCTGCTTAGGGACCACCTGTGGAGCCTTACCAGAGGGAGATTTAAAATAGTACAATACACTTTTTTTTTGGGGGGGGGGGGGGTCACTGTAGATGTGGGAGTTTTGCTTATCAACTAGTGTGCATCCACCCCATGGGCCAGTATTACACAAACATGCTCTTCCTGTTAGGTTCAAAATCCTATTAAAGAGTTTTTACATAATCTTGTTCAGGATTGTATATCCCTTTAAATATAAGACAAAGCTTGTCTAAATCTACAGTCAAGTGGTTGCCCTCTAATAGATGAAAAGTAGCACTGATGTAACCTACAGAACAAAGGTATCCCAGCATTATAGAGAAATACAGAACTTTCTGAGCATCGGGTATTACTTGGCATTGTATACAAAACCTGCCTGTCCTGATAGCCTGCAATCAGATCACTCCACATTATGTTAAAGGGACAGTCAACTCCAGAATTGTTATTGTTTAAAAAGATAGAAAATCCCTTTATTACCCATTCCTCAGTTTTGTATAACCAAAATGGTTATATAAATATACTTTTTACCTCTGTGATTACCTTGTATCTAAGCCTCTGCAGACTGCCCCCTTATTTCAGTTCTTTTGCCAGACTTGCATTTTAGCCAATCAGTGCCCTCTCATAAGTAACTCCCTGAGTATGAGCACATTGTTATCTATATGGCACACATGAACTAACGCTGTCTAGCTGTGAAAAACTGTCAAATGCATTCAGATAAGAGGCAGCCTTCAAGGGCTTAGAAATCAGAATATGAGCCTACCTAAGTTTAGCTTTCAACTAAGAATACCAAGAGAACAAAGCAAATTTGATGATAAAAGTAAATTGAAACGTTGTTTATAATTGCATGCCCTATCTGAATATGAAAGTTTCATTTGGACTAGCCTGTCCCTTTAATCTCAGCATTGATTGCACCTGTAGTCTGCACGCATTAAACAGCGACTCAGCACAGTTAGAGTCTGTCCCGATAACCTGTAGTTACAATGTGACCCTATAGTAGATGAGTAATCTGTCCTATCATCGAATTGTACCTTGACCAGAGATAGAATATAGAACACAAGCATATTATGCAAAGTGTGTTTTAAGGGGCAGATGTCCTATGCCCCCTGGGATACCCCTCCTTCACGCACACACTCCAGGTGTGTTCTGCTTGCCATCTGTCTACATTTATCACACTGTACTTTCTAGTACAAAAATAAAAATCATCGTTTTGCAGACAGTGGAAACATCGAGGGGTTACTTCAGCTGGGCAGAACAAGTGTCACTTCTCATTTTGGTTTCCAACGTTGGTTAGAAAATAGGTAATATATTTATTGCTGTTAAATTGCAGCATACCGTGAAACAATATTAAAGGGACACTGAACCCAAATTTTTTCTTTCGTGATTCAGATAGAGTACGAAATTTTAAGCAACTTTCTAATTTACTCCTATAATAAATTTTTCCTCGTTCTCTTGCTATCTTTATTTGAAAAAGAAGGCATATAAGCTAAGGAGCCAGCCAATTATTTGTTCAGTACACGGGACAGCACTTGTTTATTGGTGGGTGAATTTATCCACCAATCAGCAAGAACAACCCAGGTTGTTCAAAAATGGGCCGGCATCTAAACTTACATTCTTGCTTTTCAAATAAAGATACCAAGAGAATGAAGATAATTTGATAATAGAAGTAAATTAGAAAGTTGTGTAAAATTGCATGCTCTATCTGAATCACGAAAGAAAAAAAATGTGGGTTCAGTGTCCCTTTAAACACCAGGTACGTATCACAAAAGCAGAATGGTTGTGCGTTTTTTTTTATCAATTCCAATCAATCAGTGAAACCAAGGAACCAATTCGGAAAAAAAAAACATCCAAAGTGTGCGGGAATATTTTCAGGTTTCTGGTATATTTTATAGAGCAAAATATAAGTGTCCAAAACAAATGTAAGACACAAAAGATAATTCAATATTGAAGATGAATGCCCCAAATGCAGTTTTTCCCTCCACTTTTAATATTAAAGGGACAGTCAACTTCAAAATGTTTATTGTTTTAAAAAAAGAGATAATCCCTTTATTACCCATTTACCCAGTTTTGCACAGCCAACATGGTTATTTTAATATACTTTTAACTTGTGTGATTACCTTGTATCTAAGCCCCTTTTGACAGCCCTCTGATCAAATGGCTATTTATTTATTTATTTATTATCTATTGACTTGAATTTTAGCCAATTAGTGCAGTGTCTGCCACAACTCCACGGGAAAATGTTATCTATATGGCTTACATGAACTAGCCTTGTCTTATTGTGAAAAGCTAATAAAAAAACATGTGATACGAGGCTGTCTTTAGTGGCTTAGAAATTTAGAGGTTTAAATGTTATAAAGTATATTAATCTAACAATGTTTTTTGTGCAAAGCTGGGGAATGGGTAGTAAAGACGTTATCTATCTTTTTAATCAATAACAATTTTGGTGTTGACTGTCCCTTTAATATTGTGCAATTTACAATTTCATATTGTTTTGATTATTTTTTATAATTTTACAATTAACATGTTTAAAACTTCTAAACACTTTTTTGCAGTCATTTAAATAATCATATGTAGCTTGGATACTAGTCCCATAGTTTGATTTGAATTATATCTTAAACATTTAATTAATTTAGAACAATGATCTACGGGAGGCCAAGATAGGGTGTGATATTGTGAGCTCTGCCAAAAAGCAACTAAAATCTTTACTCTATGGGGTAAATTTATCACGGTGCAGACAGACATGATCTGCTATAGCGAATCATGTCCGCCGCACATCGATAAATGCCGACAGCATACACTGTCGGAATTTATCATTGCACCAGCAATTTTTGTGAACTGCTGTGCAATATCGCCCCCTGCAGATTTGCGGCAAATCAGCCGCTAGCAGGGGGTGGCAGACGAGTTAAGGAGCAGCGATCTTAGGACCGCTGCTACTTAACTTTCGCTTCAGGCGGAACTGAAGCGGAGAGGGTCGGAAGCAGCATCCGATGATTCATAAATCAACCCCTATATGTGGATTTACCAACCATCTGTCTTTTAAGAATCCAAAATTTGTTTCTCACATATATGTTACACAGACTGATCTATTTCTTGCTGAACAGCCAGACCCAATATTCTGGAGCTTTGAGGCCCACTGTTGAATTTAATAGGCTTGGTGTCAAACTATTTACTCCCACAATGTTGTGGTCTTCAGATCACATCGGGAAGCAGGCTTCTATGAGTCTATGCACATTTATTCATGCCAGGTTATCATTACCACAGTGATCAGCTGGCTTTAAAAACCTATATAGGGGCTGTATTTTAAAGAGGGGCTTCTGAGCTTTAAAACAAGCGGTAATGGGTGTCTCTAGGCCTTTTTGATGACCTATTATGTGCCTGGAGATCCCCGACCTGCAAAAGTGTGGATACTTTATATTTAAACTTATCAAAATTGTGTTGTAACTTTATACCCCCAAGACAAACACTATTTGAAAGAGCCGACAATTGCTTTTCAAATATTAGGCCTTGGGAGTGTATTGGCCTTAAGGGAGCTGAGACTGAGACGTTTTTTATACTTATCCCCATTCAGCTCTCTTGTAACAGGCCAGTACTTCTGGGATTCTGTAGTGTGGTGACATCACTGGCATCCCAAAATTCCCCTAGTGTTGTTGACCTGTTTGACCACATAGTAGGGGAGAACCATGATCAGATCCAAAAGTAACCCCCCCAGGACTAAAGGCATTGTTGCAGATAATGACCATGGGGCCGATTTATCAAGGGCCGAATGGCCCCTGATGCCCCTGTTTCCGCATGAGCCTTCAGGCTTGCCAGAAACAGCATTTATGAAGCAGCGGTCTTAAGACCACTGCTCTTTAACTGGTTTGCCACCTCTGAGGCAATCGTGTACGGGTTGATTGACACCCACTGCTAGCTGCCGATTTGCCGCGAATCTGCATGGGGTGACATTGCACAAGCACTTCACCAGAACTGCTTGTGCAATTTTAAATGCTGACAGCGTATCCTGTCGGCATTCAGTGATGTCTGGCGGACATGATACGCTACAGCGTATCATGTCCACCAGACTTTGATAAATCGGCCCCCATGTGTTATCATCCACACTTAAATGGTTAATTTATGTTTATGTGATCTGGTTTATTTAAATTAAATAAGAATGCGCAAGAACTTTAACATTCAAAATGCTTCATAAACAACCAAAAAATACCTCCTAAAACAAGCAAAAATTATCTTTTAACAAGTCTATTGTGTAGATTTTAAAAAGTCCAAAAATTCTCTGATATCTAGCTAAAAAAATTGTTTCCTCACGGACTTGAATATATTGTTAAAATGTAATGTATTATGGCCTAGATACAAGTGGAGCACTAATTCGCCCATTTGCGGGCGTGCGATAAATAACCAGCCATTACAAGTGGCTGGTTATTGCTACTGCGAGCTCACAGTACCAATTACCGTTAAAAAAATTACCCAAAGGTCAATTTTTTAAATGTACCCCAATTTCCCCCAAAATCTAGTGTGTAGTTATTTTTAAAAAAAAATAAAAAATAGTAGCATTTTTTAATAAAAAAAAATAAATAACTGCACAAGGCAGTTTTTGCGCTAGTTCTCATGTTGTGTCTCATAGCATGAGAACGAAGCTCCCATTGGAGCCTATGGAAGCGCGCTCTCGTGAGCGCAATGCTTCTGTGCAATCCAAACGTGACCTAACTCGTAATGCCAGCGCACATTTGCTTGCGCTGGTATTACAAAGTGGAGTACAAATATTGCTTTAGCGAAAAGCGATATTTTGCGCTTCACTTGTAATCTATCCCTAAATGTGGTATTTTCTTTGCTGAGCTCATGTGGAAAAAAATGTATAAAATAAAATTAATTTTTTATTTTTTTTATAGTAAATTATATGATATGATGAAAATAATGTTATCTTTAGAAAGTCCATTTAATGGCGAGAAAAACTGTGTATAATGTGTGTGGGTACAGTAAATGAGTAAAAGGAAAATTACAGCTAAACACAAACACCACATAAATTAAAAAAAAAGCCCTGGTCCTTAAAGGGACACTGAACCCAAATTTTTTCTTTTGTGATTCAGATAGAGCATGCAATTTTAAGCAACTTTATAATTTACTCCTATTATCAAATTTTCTTCATTCTCTTGCTATTTTTATTTGAAAAATAAGGCATCTAAGCTAAGGAGCCAGCCAATTTTTGGTTCAGACCCTGGGCAGCGCTTGTTTATTGGTAGGTGAATTTAACAACCAATCAGCAAGAACAACCCAGGTTGTTCACCAAAAATGGGCCGGCATCTAAACTTACATTCTCTCTTTTCAAATAAAAATACCAAGAGAATGAAGAAAATTTGATAATAGGAGTAAATTAGAAAGTTGCTTAAAATTGCATGCTCTATCTGAATCAAGTATTTGGGTTCAGTGTCCGTTTAATGGTTAGAAAATCGAAAAATGGTCTGGTCACTAAGGGGTTTATTAGATAATGTGATAATTGCAAAGCATACACAGGAGGTAATGTAAAACAACAAAAATAACACACCTGGTGTATCACCAAGAACTAGTTTGTAAAGAAAAATCTTACACAATCCTCCTTAGGATGTACCTCTCTTCATCTCATAAATAAAATGCCATTAAAATCAATAGTGGGAGCCAGTTTGACAGTTGCTGATACATTAAACACTTTTTTAAAAGGTTTTTTTTTTTTTACAAAATGCATTCCAAAGCATACACAGGAGGCACTGTAACACAAAACAAAAACAAAAAAACCTAGTGTAACACCAAGAACTTACAAAATCCTCCTTAGGGTGTGTTTCTCTTCATCCCATAGATAAAATTACTCTAAAATAATCTAAAAAAACCCCAAAACAATCGCCAAATATAAAAAAAAATTGTCCCCAAGTCACCTCAAAAGATCATGAATACATCCACATTAAGGCAATATCCAACTTTATTCACAAACAAAACTCATGTTAAAGGGACAGTCAAGTCCAAAAAAAACCTTTCATGATTCAAATAGGGCATGTCATTTTAAACAACTTTCCACCAATTTTGCTTTGTTGAAAGCTAAAACTAGGAGGTTCATATGCTAATTTCTTAGACATTGAAGACTGCCTCTAATCTGAATGCATTTTGACCACTAGAGGGTGTGTTTCATATAGAGAACATTGAGCTCATGCACGTAAAGTTACCTTGGAGTGAGCATTGATTGGCTAAAATGCAAGTCTGTCAAAAGGACTGAAATAAGGGGGCAGTTTGCAGAAGCATAGATACAAGGTAATCACAGAGGTAAAAATAGTATTTCTATAACTGTGTTGGTTATGCAAAATTGGGGAATGGGTAATAAAGGGATTATCTTTCTTTTTAAACAACAAAAATTCTGGTGTTGACTGTCCCTTTAAAATCAAATTCAATTACACCTGTATCCCAGCAAATCACAGATATTGCAGTCTTACAACTCATTTCGCCCTGTACATCTGCTGATTACGTTTCTTCAAAATTAGGAATTCTTTGCAATGAACAAAAAAAATCTTGCCACTTTTCTTCATACTTAAAATTTTGTGTCAACGTGAAATAAGTCTATTTGGGGAATTTGAGGCCCAGATGTGGTGTCTAAACATCTTTTTATTGGTAGGTAATATTTTATTCAATAGCCAGAGAAATTGTTTGTTCCTTTTAATTTTGTCATAAAACTCTGAGCAGCTTAATGGGAAATTTATTTTAGTCATCAGAAGACCCCTGACTGTAGCTTCCAACATTTGACCCCTCTCTTCTGATCATACATTATTAATTACAGAAAACACTCGTTCAACTGGTGCAGAAGTACCAGGAAGACAAAGAGCGTATTCTACTACAGCATTAAAGGGACAGTAAACCTTAAAAATAATGTTATATAATTCTGCACATAGTGCAGAATTATATAACATTATTTAAGTGCTATAGTTCTAAACGCCTTTTTTACCTTTGAATATGTAAAAATTATGGCGCTTTTACAGACCCGCTCTCTGCTCTCTGCTGAGCGGGTCTGTAATATTCAGTCAGCGCATCGGGCCAGCTGTATAGTCACAGCCCGGCCCGACCGCGCAATAGCACTAAGTGCAGCTCGCTCCTGTGACAGGAGCGAGCTGCACTTAGTCTTATGGCGCGGTCGGGCCGGGCTGTGACTATACAGCTGGCCCGATGCGCTGACTGAATATTACAGACCCGCTCAGCAGAGAGCAGAGAGCGGGTCTGTAAAAGCGCCATAATTTTTACATATTCAAAGGTAAAAAAGGCGTTTAGAACTATAGCACTTAAATAATGTTATATAATTCTGCACTATGTGCAGAATTATATAACATTATTTTTAAGGTTTACTGTCCCTTTAAGATTTTTTACCAAAATGTATTTTTCTTTGCAATGAACAAAAAAAATCTTGCCACTTTTCTTCATACTTAAAATTTTGTGTTGGCCAAAATTCTTCCCTAGAAGCCCAAATTTTTTTTGCAATAACAACCTCATCAAATAATGAATCAATGTTTATTGCTTGCTTGCCTATCTTTTTGTTCTTAACTACGGTCTGCTCAACACTTGACCAAGAAATGTCTACAGAATTTAACCACACAAAGTCTTCTGCCTGTCCAAAGCTTTTCTTCCATAGGTCTAGGTATGAAATACATCTTTCATAAAATCTTTCCGATTCTCCCTTCACTTTTTCAATTTTTTCACCATTTTCTTCAAGTTTTCTCAGCAAAGCCTTCGCTCCTTGAGGTATAAATTCACACTTTTTTTATTTGTTGATATTTGTAATCAGTGTTTGCATTTCTAGTCTGACATCTGCTATGCTGGCATTGTACTTCTCCATGACTAAAATAACTTTGTTGAAAAGGCTAAGTTGCCCATGTACAAACCATGAATATATTTCACCACAATCATTGTCAAAGAATTGTTTTATCAATTCTGGGCAGTGTTCTTCAGAACAAAAGTAGGTTTTCAAGCCATCAAAAATGTTAAGAATTATTTTCTACAGCTGGCATCATTGACAAAAATCTGGTATTACCATGTTGTAATAGTGTTTTGTATTCCACTCCGGCAAAGTCACAAAATTCCTTTAACCCCTTGAGTGCTAACGACGGCTCAGAGCCGTCGGTAGCACTCAACTACCTTTTTGGTGATCTGGGGGCTCCCACCCGCTGCTACCCCGGCGATCAGGCCTGTATAGTGACAGGCATCGCCGGGGTTTCCCGTTACGTGCGGTGACGTCATGCGTAATGACGTGATGATGTCACCGCGCAACTTTATTTAAAATTGACAATACAAAGTATAGGGAAAGGGGGCATGCTGCTTAGAAACCTGTATCTCAGGGATCTGAGCAGCTACAGACCCCCAAGACCCACCATTGGAAAGGTAATCGCCTAACCTTTCCAATGGTATGAGTCTTGGGGATCTGGCGGGGGAAAAAACATTTTTTTTGTTAAATATAGTAAAAATCTGAAAAATATTAAATCCAGCTTAGCACTCTTAACTGAGTTATATGAACTGTGTATATGTGGAATTTTTTTTTTTTTTTTTTTATAGTAAGTGCTTCAATATCAATTAGTAATACATCAACAGATGTTTGGAGACAGTTGTGGACAATGTGTGCACCACAGCCAATGCCAACAAGGTCCCTTGCTAGTTTGGCTTTTAATTGGCTAAAAATGTTCTTGCCTTTTCGCTTTACACCACCAAAATTTGTGTTACAATTTTCTCCACAAAATCCAACAACTTTTTCCTTTAACCCGTATTTGTCAATAATGGGGTTTAAGGCACCAGCCAAGATCTCAGCCGTCTCACCAGGAACAGTGTGCATAGCCAAAAAAAACCTTGACCAGAAATATAGTATTGAATCATGAAAGGTATTATTTTAACATCTTTCCTGTTTGAAGCATCCATAGAAATTGTCACAAAATTTGCCACTGCTAGGTCTTCGGTAAGTTCAGATTTGGCCATTGGTTTACATTCAAAACCACTGCTTCACATTTTGTTCGTGTCAGATGAAATTTTGGCTCAAAGAATTTTGAGACCAACTTTGACGAACAGTTGGATGTCTTGAAACTCAAGTCTTGGGAAACTGTATGACAAACAAAGGTGGCTTCTTTAGAGGCAATGAGAAGTTCCAGTTCGGTTGTTTCTGAACTTTTTAAAAAACTATCTAATTATGATGATGTAGCAACTGAGGCAACACTCACCTTGTGTCTTGGAGATTGCAAATGGTTTTTAATATCCCACCTCCCTACGTGTGCAGGTTTTTAAAAAAAGGGTAATCCTGTTCTAGTTCTTTGGTAAATGTGCATCTTCTTTTCGAAAGTACTAAATTAAATTAGAAATTTTAAAATACAAATATCAAAATATTTGCCAAAGTAAAGTTCAGAAATATGTGAAACACAACAGTCTCACACACATGAGCTGTTACCACTGTGCAAAGTCCTTAGTGTTCCCCCTCAGCACCTCGGGTTCATTGTCTCTATGGTGGGCTTCACCTTGGATTAAGTAGAGCTGTAGGATGCCTGAGGCTACGATAAGAAAGCTTGTAGCAGCAGACCACCCGTTGACATAGTGATAGTTGAACATTAGGATGTAAAAATCTTTTGTAATTAAAAAATGTCCACATCTGGTGCACTCTCAGTTGCACAACTTGGGTGCACGCCTGTGAAAAAGAAGGGTTAGTGAGTGGTAAACAAAGTTCAAATAAAGGATCCAATGCCCCCACTTCATTAAAGTCTTACCTGTAAATCACCAAGATCGTGGCTCCTGCAAGCAAGCAATGCAATTCTTTCGGGAGTTTCAATTGCACAATTTGCAAAGGAATTGTCTTGAAACAGATATTCTCTGAAAGGGTCATAAATCTAGGCCAATCTGAGGTAATGGCTACACTCCAAAGTGTCAAAATTATTCTGAAAAGAAAAAAATATATATATTCATGAAATCATTACTACCAAGGTTCTCTCGGTACAGATACATGGGAAGTCTCAGTCCTGACCTCTTAAAAACCTTCCAGCCACCAATAGCTGGGTAGAAGTATTCAGTGTATAAACCCCTCCACCTGCTGAGCAGCAGCGGAGGTGTTAAGTATAAATGGATCCCTACTATACCAATATATGTGATTGAGGGGGTCACTTTCCTAAGGTAACTTCCCAAAGCCACATATATCATGGCCTGGGTAGTCATCTTCTCAATGTAACCCAGCAAAATGCTTTTACTATTCCTAGATGCTTCTCTCCATACTCCCACTTTTCTCTTTATGTCAGTTATTATCCCACCTCTTTATATGCATCCTGCTCATTTGCACTACCCTCTAAATGTATTCTGCTGCCTCAGATCCCCTTTCTGCAAGACCTTATTTCAGCTCCATACCCAAGAAAAAATTTAAATCAGGTCAATCAGTAGTCAATTATCTCTGTTAAAATAATACTGATCCCCAGCACTGCAATACTGACTTTATCAACAGCTGCGCCCCTGGCCAGTAAAAATATTACATATCAGTCCTCTATTTAATATGTCATCAACTAACTTGTTTAGGATTTAAAACATAAAATCTGTGTGTTATTATTTTTCTGCACGCCTCAGGCTGTCTTAAAATATGTTGCTGATAAATGATAGCAGAGCAGGCAGCCATTTTGGGTAACATTAGTAAATATGATCAAAGACAAAGTCATCTTATTATTCCTGCTTCATGAATCCATCCTGCAGATTTCACTTTCTTCTTCTCTCCTGCGCACTGGGAGGAAGTGACGTTTCTTAAGGTTAGTTCCTCCCAGCGATGCCGCAGATGGAGGACATGAGCACTGGGAGCAAGCAGTTGCAGGGTGGCAACCATGTAATGTTACTAGCGCTAAGAGGAGCACCGGGACAGAATGATCAATCATTAGGACAACAGGGACGGCGTCTACAAGCAGGGACAATCCTGGTCAAACCGGGACGTCTTGTAAGCCTATTTATGGAGAGTGTATGAATTTGCCGTTATAATATGGTGCCAGTGTTTCCAAGATGGCCGTCACAGTGCTGATGTACATAAAAACCTTCCACCATATTTTTTCAGAGAGGCTATGCAAGTGCATATCTTCTGGTGTAAATTAACCAAGATGGAAAGATGCAGCTCCTCTTTCCGCTATAGGGCTGCCAACTACTCAGCTTTTACTGATTAAAAACAGCCAGAATATGTAAGTTTTGAAACAGGGGGCCCTGCCACAACCTTTGGTCCAGTGAGGGATAATTATCATAGAACACAGTGGCCTCTAGTTATCAACGTGTCTACTTACCTGCCATCGCGGCCCCAATACGTCCGCCTAAGCTCGGCTACCATCGCCGCCGCGGACCTGAATACGCTCTCCAAAGTTATCAATAAATCTGTAAAAAAGCTGCGCACCAAGTACGGGGCAATGAGCAGCGGACTGTGATAGTTATCACTCATCCAATCTCGCTGCTCTTCGGCTTTCTTACAGCTTTATTGACAAGCTGTCACTAAGCACTCACACTAAACTAAACTGTTCTACCCCTATACCGGCACCCCCTGGAGCCCCCGCAACTAAATAAAGTTATTAACCCCTAAACCACCGCTCCTAGACCCTGCCGCAACTCTTATAAATGTATTAACCCCTAAACCGCCGCTCCCGGACCCACCGCCACTCTAATAAACTGATTAACCCCTAAACCGCCGCTCCCGGACCCCGCTTCCACCTACATAATACCTATTAAGCCCTATCCTGCCCCCCCTATACCGCCTCCACCTATAATAAATTTATTAACCCCTATCCTGCTGATCCCGTACCCCGCCGCAACTAAATAAATTGTTTAACCCCTAAACCGCCGCCACCTATATTAAACGTATTAACCCCTAATATGCCCCCCCTACACCGTCGCCACCTATAATAAATTTATTAACCCCTATCCTGCCCCCCCTACACCGCCGCAACTATAATAAAATTATTAACCCCTAAACTTAAGTCTAACCCTAAACCTAACACCCCCCTAACTTAAATATTAATTAAATACATCTAAATATTATAACTCTTATTATCTAAATTAATCCTATTTAAAAATAAATACTTACCTGTAAAATAATCCCTAATATAGCTACAATATAAATAATAATTATATTGTAGCTATTTTAGGATTTATTTTTATTTTACAGGCAAATTTCAATTTATTTTAACTAGGTACAATAGCTATTAAATAGTTATTAACTATTTAATAGCTACCTCGTTAAAATAAAGAGAAATTTACCTGTAAAATAAAAACTAACCTAAGTTACAATTACACCTAACACTACACTATCATTAAATAAATTATTCCTATTTAAAACTAAATACTTACCTGTAAAATAAACCCTAAGATAGCTACAATGTAATTAATAATTACATTGTAGCTATTTTAGGATTTATATTTATTTTACAGGTAACTTTGTATTTATTTTAGCTAGTTAGAATAGTTATTAAATAGTT